>NC_054388.1:41280827-41570827 GCF_017654675.1 Xenopus laevis | reverse complement strand
CCTTTTATTTATTTGGAATTGATTACTGAATTCTTACACATTTAAATAATATCAATCACAATCTTAGTTTTTCTCTAAAAAATAACACATTAAATTGACCTTTTGGTCCTTAAGCTGAGAGGAAATGCTGATTCGAGAAAGATCAAATCTGAGATTTTCCGAAAATCCACAGCTGGAAATACTATACTCAGGGCATATAGTTGCCATCCAAAAACATACATTGAGGAGTTCATTAGATACCGTAGGAATTGTAGCTCAGACAGGTCTTTTACTGAGCAGTCTGAGGAACTGTCCAACAGATTACACACAATGGGTTTCCCAATGAACCTGATTAGGAAATCCTACGATAAGGCCAGACAAGGGAATACATGATCGAGTGGACGTTATGCAGGAGACAGGTCCAAAAGAAAAAAATTCCAACTTAGTTAATGATAAAGATAAGATCTTTTTTGTAACAGAATATATTGAAAAATGTTATTTAGTTTGTAAAACAGTGACAAAATATCTTCCTATTCTGTATAATGATAGTCAGCTTAAGGAGGTATTTTCACTTAAGGATATAAAGTTTGTATCAAGAAAAGCCCCCACTTTAGGTAACATTTTGGCCCCAGTATGGTTTCTCCCTCCATGTTGACCATTGGGGCCAACTGGCTTTACCTTAAGGGAACTTTCAAATGTGGAGCAACTACATGTAAAACCTGCTAATCACTGATTTAAAGGAACAGTTCAGTGTGAAAATAAAAAGTGGGTAAATAGATAGGCTGTGCAAAATAAAAAATGTTTCTAATATAGTTAGTTAGCCAAAAATGTAATGTATAAAGGCTGGAGTGAACAGATGTCTAATAAAACAGCCAGAATCCAACTTCCTGCTTTTCAGCTCTATAACTCTGAGTTAGTCAGCGACTTGAAGGGGGGCCACATGGGACATTTCTGTTCAGTGAGTTTGTAATTGATCCTCAGCATTCAGCTCAGATTCAAAAGCAACAGATATGACCCATGTGGCCCCCCCTCAAGTCTCTGATTGGTTACTGCCTGGTAGCCAGGGTAACCAGTCAGTGTAAACCAAGAGAGCTGAAAAGCAGGCAGGTAGTGATCTGACTGACATGTTATAAATCAAATCACTCCAGCCTTAATACATTACATTTTTGGCTAACTAACTATATTAGAAACATTTTTTATTTTGCACAGCCTATCTATTTACCCACTTTTTATTTTCACACTGAACAATTCCTTTAAATCAAATGTAATGGGTCATACATATCAGAATAACTGCAATTCGAAACATATAGTGTAGATTATCTTTTAGAATGCATAAGCTGCACTAAACAATTTGTTGGTAGATTCAGGGGTGTAACTATAGAGGAAGCAGACCCTGTGGCTGCAGGGGGGGCAGGAGGTATAGGGGTCCCGCGAGGACCTAATTCATACACAATTTCAATAAATATTGGTAAAACAAGTCAACTTCTAGACATTTTGGAGATCTGAAAAATAATTTGCCGTGGGGTCCAGTAATATCTAGTTACGCCACTGGGTAGATTGATTTGTTGTCTACAAGACAGAACAAGAGAGCACATAAGGGCCATTGAAAAGAAGGATAAAACAATCCCCTATAGGAAAGCATTTTGCATTTTGTTCCCATAATGGCAGAACTTTGGGGTAAAAGTTATAAAACAAGTTAAAATTCTTCTTAGAGGTGGGGACATTCTGCACCCCCTAAACCTAATAGAAGATTTCTGGATCTTTAAGTTGAACACCAGGGTTCCTAGGGGTCTTAACACTAGGCATGATCTTACATATTTATATTAATATGATTTTTGACTTTTTGTATGTCTACATCCATTCTTATTTATTGAGTAAAGCTTTGACCCAGCTAGAATGTTCTTTACACTATATACGGGCCCACGTAATCCAGTTACACATTTACTGCTCATAGTTTGATATGATGCTTTATACACTATCTATGGGCCCACACGTGTCTGTTATATATTCTCCTTCTACTCATAGCATGCTTTGATAGTTTCCCAATGGGGTAAACAATTTTTAAATATAGCAGGGAAATTGTTTACAAGTCTTTTCCTCTTTTATGGGTGGTTTTGCTTCCTTGTTTCCTTTAAAATACTAATACTAATAAAAGGTGGTTTTAAATTTGGATACATAATATCAATGTAATTGGCAATTGTAACATTATGGGTTGTTGATTTATGTAGAGCCCAGCAGAGGTCACTGTTACGTTAATTATTTAAGGAAGTGATGAATATCTTTTGGTATGTTTATGATTAAGGGAGTCTTTCCCGAAATGGGTAAGGCGATGCTGTTAATCCTATTGTTGCAATAAACTTCTATTTTATCCGGAGTGATCTAATTGCTGATTGAGTTCTACTACTATGCACAATGGATCCTTTTATAGAGCTAAAACAGCCCAATTAGGTACACAAGAACCTTGAAAGAGTGTTCAACTCAGCGTTGCAGTATGTGTTCCTAAAAGTAAGCCATTATCAGTCATTTTGAAAGTCTTTACCGGCAAGCCTTTGTCAAACATGGCCACCCAAAGTGTCAGGCCAAAGAGGTTGAGCAAATTGTAAGGGCGGCAAACATGTAGGTGGAGTTCTACATCAATGACCCCATAAGCTTGTTAATAAAAAAGAAGTTTTAAATATTTCAGGGGCAAAACCCTCCCTTGATCAAGGGGGTTTCACCCCCCAAATGTTGATGCACATGTGGTCACAATAAAAGGCATATGCTGTTTGAAATTTGGCGTATGTATGGTTCCTTTAAAACTTCTTTTGCTGCATCTCACATGTGCCTGTGAACTAGTGAGATCTGCCACACCAGCGCAGTTGTGTATTAAATTCCATTGAATTGTGTTTATAAAATAGTTCCAATGAGGTTGCTACCCAACAGGATTTTCTAGTATAAGTAATTCTAGAGCAACTGGACATGCGGAGTAATCATTGAAGATGTTTCATTACTCATCCGAGCAGCTTCTTCAGTTTAACAGGATTTCCCTTGCCTCTATTTTGATTCCATGGTTCCTTGTCTAAGGCCCAAGTAGCAATTGTTGGCCTCGTACTCGTGTTCGAGCATCTGTACTATTATTTTGACATGTTGTGGTTGTTTCAACAAACCCAAGCAAATACCTGTCAGTAGTGATGGGCGAATAAATTTGCAAAGCTTGGATTAGTGGTGAGTTTGCGTGTTTGGCCAGCAGAAAATGAATTTGCAAAACTGCAGCAAAAATTCACTGGGGATAAATCCGCATCAACAAAAAAATTGGTCAGAATTGGCGCATGTATAAACATTAAACATACTCAGATGCTCATTGACTTTAATACATTTGGACAAAATAGTCACGCGTATAAAAATTGTTGCTGGGGTCAAAATTGTTGAGTCAAAAAAATGTTGACGCCCGTTGACTGCAATGCGTTTTTCACTCTGTCGCAAATTTTTCGGTAAATTTGCAAGGACCGATATTGGCAGATTTAATCTGCCTGTGTATGGCGACCTTAACTCACACAGAAGGAATACCGGCTGCTGGTCAATGATCACATTTCAACTGACAGATTTCAGTTTCATACACTGTACTTTTAAGTTCCAGAACATGTTCAATATATTAACAATAGGCAGTTTTGAGTTAACTTTTAGTATGCTAGAGAGAGGAATATTCTGAGACAATTTGCAATTTTTTTAGTTATTTAGCTTTTTATTCAGAAGATTTCCAGTTTGCAGTTTCAGCAATCTGGTTGCTAGGTTCCAAATTAGCGTAGCAACCAAGCATTGATTGGAATAAGAGACTGGAATAGAATAGGAGAAGGCCCAATTAGAAAGAGGAATAATGAAAAGCAGAAATTGCAATACATTTGTAGCCTTACAAAGCATTTGTTTTTTAGATGAGTTCAGTGACCCCCATTTGAAAGCTGGAAAGAGTCAGAAAAAGAAATAATTCAAAATCTATACAAAATAAATAGTGATGACCAATTGAAAAGTTGCTTAGAATTAGACATGGGAGCATTGTCAGCTTAGCATGGTTTAGTTATTATCAAGTGCAGTTAATTTCTTATTATTACAGAAACAAAAAAGCAAAACAATCAAAAATAAAGAAATGTTTTTTCTGAATTATCATTGCTTTCTGGACAACTGATTTCTGTTTAGGGCGGTAAGCCCAAGCGATAAATCGCCTCTTCTTCGGGTGACTAATCTCTCCTAAATGCTTACCCGCCACTAGAATGTAAATCGTCGGCAGGATGGCACTCGGAGAGCTTCGTTTTCCAAAGTCGCCCGAAGTTTCTTCGTGAGGCAACTTCGGGCGACTTCGGAAAATGAATCGCTCCGAGTGCCATCCTGCCGGTGATTTACATTCTAGCCAGCGGGAAGGCATTTAGGCAGGGGTGCTTCTGGTACTTTAAGAGCGAATTTCCGGGGAAGGGGGGGCAGCAGCAACTGCTGCTGCCTCAGGCGGCAGAGGGGCCAGGATCGCCCCTGCATTTAGGGGAGATTAGTCGCACAAAGAGGAGGAGAATTGTTGCTGGGCGACTAATCTCCCCCAGTAGCAGTGTGTGCCACTGCCCTTAATAGACCCCATAATGGTAATTAAAGGATTGGGATTATTCATATACACAGTGGGGCTCATTTATTAACGCAGCGCTAAAAAGAGCGCAGTGGCCAGACATTTGCCCAGCGCATGCGAGTATTTAATAATGTAGCGCACGATACCTTAACAGTGCGATTTGTGCGCTAATGTAGACACAAGACAGGTGCGACGTGTGAAACTGCGTATCAGCTGTCGCAGTGCTTATAATAAATTGTGCGCACAGGAAGATACCGCAAAGGTAAGGATTAGTTGTGCTCATGTATGAATGCGCTGCTTTAATTAGTTGCGTCACATATTGCGCATATTGCGTTCACTTAGACGCATCTGCATTTGTTTCTGTGCTAATATTTGTTTGGTTGCAAAGGTGTTTAGCCTACCTGATACCCTTAAAGGAACCTTGGTCAATATAAACATGTTGGGTGGAAGGCGTGGTTAATATGCACTTTACAAGGGTTGTTCATCTTGAATATACTAGCGCAGCTGGGCAGGAATGCGCATTTTGAAGAGCGTTACTATTACGCCACGAAGAGGCAGGCGTAAAAATTGTGGTGCTGTTGCCCGGGTGCAGTTTTGCACATATACAGACGCAAATCTGCGACGGCCGCAGTGCAAGCGCATTGTAGCCACGCCCACAGCCACGCCCCTAACAACCACGGCATCGTTTGCGACATAAATGCCCAATCTTTTGCGCAATGCGCATAAACAAAACCATCGCAAAAGCTCTGTGTTATGCGCAATATCACGCAAATATATTAGCGATCACGCTTGTGATGGCGCAGACAACCTTTTGCGTCCACTTATGCGCTGCGCTGCTTTAATAAATGAGCCCCAGTATGTGCTGAGCTAAAAGGGAGTTTTAGCTTGGAAAACTAGAATAGAATAGGACTGTCTATTTCCAGGTCCTTCAAGAGCCAGATGAAAATGAACAATAAAAAGTTACATTATAATAAGAATATTGTACTACAAATAGTCCCGGGTGGTTGTTTCAAACAGATAACTTCTTTATTGAACAAATGGCATTATGGCTCACAGCAGTCAGGCAGTATAGCACTTCCTCTATAAACACTCTTTACATTATCTCCAGTAAGGGGGAAAACAATTAAATTCACAAAGAGAACAAATTTGCAACAAAAAAAATTTGCAATGTAATATTCTTCATTAGTCTTTTATTGCATGACAAATCGTAATTACACATTGCAACTAAACCCTAAACATGAATATGGCTAAAAATCCCATATCCCAATTTATTGCACCAGCCTAAAGTTTCAGCTTGTCAATAGCAGCAATGATCCAGGACTTCAAACTTGTCACAGGGGGTCACCATCTTGGAAAGTGTCTGTGACACTCACATGCTCAGTGGGCTCTGAGTAGCTGTTGAGAAGCTAAGCTTAGGGGTCATCACAAATTATCCATCAGAAAATGAGGTTGGTCTGTAATATAAGCTGATGCTACAGGGCTGATTATTAAATTCTGATGCTAATTGCACTGGTTTCTGTGCTGCCATGTAGCAATTATCTTTATTAATTACAAATCAGTAGTGATGGGCGAATTTATTCACCAGGCATGAATTTGCGGCAAATAAAATCGTGAAACCGCCGTGAAAATTCAAAGGCGTCAAAAAAATCGACACCGGCGTCCATTTTTTTGGACGCTGGTGCATTTTTACCAGTGCAGTTTCGTGAATTTTTCACCGTTTTGCGAATTTCACGGGAAAGTCGCAAATTTTTCGGCAAAGCGAAAGGCCACAAATT
Source organism: Xenopus laevis (assembly GCF_017654675.1). Lineage (NCBI taxonomy): Eukaryota > Metazoa > Chordata > Amphibia > Anura > Pipidae > Xenopus > Xenopus laevis. Next base: position 41,564,488 of record NC_054388.1, on the reverse strand, counting down.
TGCCCATCACTACAAATCAGCCTTATACTGTGACATTTCTATTCTATGTGTACTGTATATTGTGAGTGGGTGCCTAAGTTCAGTAAGTGACAGCAGCACAGAGCATGTGCAGTGAATCAGCAGAAAAGAAGATGGAGAGCTACTGGGGCATCTTTGGAGACACAGATCTTTACTGCTAAAGGGCTGTGGTTGCCTTGGGCTGGTACAGAAGCACAAAACATAATGTACAATATTTCTAGCCGACTTCTAAGCTTTAGTTCTCATTTAACACCTGCTTGAACATGGAGTAAACGTTTGGAGCAAATTTTATTACATTCACTGCGCATCACAAACTATGAAATTCGCAATGGCTATCCTACTGTCATGTGTGGGGTAAAGGGTTCGCAAAGGCAACATTTTTCACTTTGCAAACATTTATTCACATTGCGAACAAATAACATAGCGACCAATATTACATTCCCCCAGTACCACCTAAGGGGGAAGACATATAAAATAGTAATAGAACTGGGTTAAGTGATAATCATAGAGAGATAAGTGTGCAATAGCGTTCCAAATGTAAAGAATTAGAAAATGGAGTTGCAAACTGAAAGTAATGCTTGTACAGCGGCCAGGCTTAGAAGTAGAGTAGTCTTGGCCACCCTGTGCTCATACGTATTCAATACCTGAAGAGATTTTCTAACCTTCCCAATTGATATATATCCAAACCCAACAGGGCCAGTTATTTGACCAGTCTGGAGCTAGCAGTCAATGTTTGTTTGTGTCCAGTTTATTGTAGTTTTAATATTAATAATCCGAAGGAAAGATCCATTGAAGGGAAACTGAGACTTTTTACAATCCTTAAGGTGGCCATTGACGTAAAGATGCGCTCGTTAGGCGATGTCGTCAAACAAGCAGATCTCTCCCCGATATGCCAACATTGAAGTGGGCGATATCGGGCTGATCCAATCGTTGGACCCTAGGGCACAATGATTGGATCAGAATGGATCCAATACAGGCGGTCGCACAGATGAGGCTGCAATCCAATGGGATTTTTTAACCTGCCCAATCAAGATCTGGCCAACTTTCGGTGGATGGCCCCACACACGGGCCAATAAACTGTGTATGGGGCCTTAAATCTTTTCCAGGACCTGATTCCGAGGTACAGCGGTGTAACTAGATATTACTTGGCTCTACAGCAAATTATTTTTCAGGCCCCCAAAATGTCAAGAGGTTGACCTGTTTTACCAATGTTTATTTAAACTCTATATTAATTATGGCCTCATGGGGCCCATATACCTCCTGCAGCCACAGGGTCTGCTTCCTCTGTAGTTACTCCCCTGCCCAGGGATGGGCCTTTGCAGCTTGACCTGATTTGCTTAGGTGGCTTAGGAGTCAGGCCTGCAAGTCTGACCAAATAATTCCGGTCTTATGTGTACATGCAAAGATTCTGCAAGAAAGACTGGGCATGCTTTATGAATTGATGCTGTGTGAAGGCCTGATTATGCACAGTTGGTCTTTCACGTTGTAAGTGTTGTGGGAACACAACAGACCACTTTCAAAATCATTAGATTTACACAATAGGTATCATATAGACCTATGGTGCAAATTAGAAAGGAATGATAAAAATTGTCCTTGGCTGGGGCCCAGTGTAAAACAATATGCCCTGTGTACAAAAATTTGCCCTGGGAGATGCTTATTTTCTCAGTTTTCACAATGACTAAGAGATGCTCAGTTTTTTTAAAACATTTAAACAGGGGAAGGGCTCACGAGGTGTTAAATCTGTACCACAGAAGTCACCAAAGCCACATGCATGAAAATCCGCTTGAAGAAAAGATGCTTCTCGTCTCATTGTCGCTCTGCTGCCTTGTGTCCCTATCTGCAGGAACTTGTTTAAAAGGTAACTGCAAAGTTTTTTGGTTCTGGTAGAGACAGTATAATTACATTTAAGAGTGGTATTTGTGCATGTCAAAGGGAAAGTTATATTGTATTTTCCATCATTTGCAATCCTTTGCTTTTTATATGTAGGGGAGCAAATATTCCTTCTGTATTGGCTAAAATATTATGAGGAACATTCCCTGAAGAAGCACCTAACCCCCTTCTCCCCCAAACAAGCAATAGTGTCTAAAGGTGGCCATACACGGATAGATCCGCTCGTTTGGCGATGTCGCCAAACGAGCGGATCTCCCTCCGATATGCCCACCTTGAGGTGGGCAATATCGGGCTGATCCGATCGTGGGCCCTAGGGCCCAACGATCGGATCCTAGCGTTCGCCAAACGGGCGGTCGGATCGCGGGACCGCATCAACGAACAGATGTGGCCGCGATCCGACGGGATTTTTAACCCCATCCGATCGAGATCTGGCCGACTTTCGGCCAGATCTCGATCGGGGAAGCCCGTCGGGGGCCCCCATACACGGGCCAATAAGCTGCCGACTTGGTCTGTCGGCAGCTTTTATCGGCCCGTGTATGGCCACCTTAATTTTGAGTTCAACCAGAATTGTCCAGCTGCCAATGGGGATTTTGTTTGGACCTCTGCAACACCTGGGCTGAATGCTAAATTCGCAGTACAATAAAGGGAGGTAAGATTAGGAAGGAGACAAATGCAGGACAATATAGGACAGGACAGAAGCATACTGTGCTGCAACACTGTGTGAATATGATATTGTGCAGTAGATGCATAGCCTATGCTTGATTTACTAGGATTCTTTTATCATCATGCTGCACTCATTCCTGCATCCCTTGGATCAAATGCAGTTGCAAGGAGTACATGTGCATGCCCATCTCCAATCTGTGTGCCTCAGAGGTACAATTTGCACCCCAATGCACACAATTCAATAATCTCAACAAATGTTTGCGCTTCCTGAATTTGTTACAGAATTTTAAACTGGGTTTAAAGTGGGCACAATTACACTGGAATTCCGGGCAACATTTAATTGGGTTAAACAGATGTCTATTTCCACTATTTTGCACATTCCCTTGGTAACTGATCTCTAACCTTAGGGAAATAAAGACTCCTAGTCTGGTCCCCTCTCGCCGTTCTGGCCAGCGAGTGTGTCCTTTTTGTGCCCCTATTGGATGCTGTGACCAGCCAGGTTGTCAAGGGTGCTAGCCATATGTGTTCAGATTTTTAAAAGATCTTATTATCATAAGACCAAGCTTATCTTGAAACAATCGTTTAAATGTATGATTTGTCCATCAACTAAAAAGGCTATTTCAAGCAATGTTGTCTAGTTAAAGCTAAGAAAACTGTGGGTAACCACTTGCTTGGCACTGAAAACAATTGTATGGATTTCACATTTTCTAACCTCGATCACGATCGTTCAGTGCTCACTAAACACCCAATAATTCAATCCGAATGCCATTCATTGCCATGCGAAACACATTCTAACCAGCGGGAAGGAATTTCGCCCGAAGAAGAGGATATTTGTTGCTGCTGGGCGAGTAATCTGCCCGGAACACCACGTCTGCCACCACCCTGAAGTGAGAAAAATCTTATAAAAAGCTTTAGTTCCCCAGTAAATACAGGTCTGTTAATCAGCTGCCTTGTCTTACATTGTATCAACAGTCTGAGCCACCAGGGCAGAAAATAGAAATGGACAGACAAACACTGCTTTCAATAGCAATACATATACAAATAACTTAAAAACCTAGAACATTTGAAATTTTTTAGGTTTACATTCCTGCATTTTGCATAAAGTAACCGAACATTGTTAAGTTTTTACTTAAAGGGATACAGTCATGGGAAAAAAAAATTCAAAATGAATCAGTTAATAGTGCTGCTCTAGCAGAATTCTGCACTGAAATCCATTTCTCAAAAGAGCAAACAGATTTTTTTTTATATTCAATTTTGAAATCTGACATGGGGCTAGACATATTGTCAATTTCCCAGCTGCCCCCAGTCATGTGCACTATTAACTGATGTGTTTTGAAAAAAAACCTGGTTTCCGAAGACAGGATCCCTTTAACCACCTCTGTTTCTCTGTAATCACCAGGGTCAGATGAACACTGCCCCCCCCCCTTTGTTGTTCCTGACTCTAGTTGACAGATAAGCAGAAGGCCATTATGTTGGTGTACTGGTCATGTGATACTTCATATGTGGGACAGGCATAAAAAGGCTCTGTCCCTACACAGGGGCAGATTTCTGTTCAGTGCTAGAGTAGGCCTGGACATCCGTTAAATACTGTATTATCTCCAGAGTTCTGACAACAGTTTGAAAGTTACACACTCAAAATACAAAATATTGCGATTGCACACTCATTTATATAAAAATCTAATTTTATTATATCAAAAACACTTACATAATAGTAATTTGGTCCGGTATATATATATATATATATATATATATATATATATACATTTATAAAGCTACAGCGCCCACTCTTCATAAATATCAACTGCCTGTGAGTGGCATTCTTCTGCGCTGTTTATGTTATCAGATCAGGCACCCAGGTAAAGGAACTGTTTATAGTGTGTTCCTTATATACAGTATCTCTCTCTCTCTGTATAAACATAATTATATATCTAGCGATAACTAAGGACATGTTGTACTGCAGATTCACTGAGAAGGGGGGCACTATATATATATATATATACAGTATATATACAGTACACAAATTAAAGACTATCATTTTTATTTATTATTTTTACTTTTCAGAAAATGCTTCAGGTGGGATAAAACAACATCCAAAGTATGTCCTTATTCAGCCTGGTGGGACAGTCAACATCAGCTGTGTTGCTGAGCCCACAAAAAATTTAGTAGGAGTTCACCTACGAAAACGCTTTGATAAAATATTGTATGTGAATTCAGAAAATAAATTTAAGATTTACTTAAGCAACATGCATTTAAATGTATTTGGTACTGTGTACAATTTCACTGTAACCATGAGCAATGTCACAGAAAGTGACACAGGTTTTTACCTGTGTGATGGTCTTATTGAAAATGACGAAGACATTTGTGGAGCATGGACTTTGCTGATAGTGACGGCTGATACCCTGTGTGATAATTCCAGAAATGGTAAGTACCAAACCAGGGGATTATTATTAGCATTTGTTTCTCATCTCATGTATGGAGAGATCGAGTAATCAGAACACATACTGTAAATCAAGCAGCAGCCTGGACAGATAATAAAGGCTTATTTATTGACCCCATAAGCATAAATATGAATGAGGGAGTGGTATATGAATAGGAGAGGGCCTCACAGAACAATATTTCTTGGTAGCTGGGTCAGTGACCCTTATTGAAAGCTACAAAGATTCAAAAGAAGAAGGCAAATAATTCAAAACCTATAAAAAAAAGTAAAAATGAAGATCAGTTGAAAAGTTGCTTGCCATTCTATAACATACTAAACTTAAATGCTAATTTAAAGGTGAAATAACAGGAAACTGGCTCAGATGAGGCTTAATCTAAGATTACATCAGGCTACATGGATTGGGGTGTCCACAAATTAACCAATATAAATACAAAAACCACAAGGGACTTTTAACTCCACAATAAATGTGCCCGAAACGATCTAAAGATAATATAAGTGATTACACATCAAAAACAAATGAAATAAAAAGCAATTTGTATTCACCACCATGCCATATTGGTCAGATAGAGTTAAAACCATTTAAAAACAAGCAGCGCTGCATGTGAAAAGGAAGGGATGCCTTCCTTGTGATCTTCTTTGATTATTCTATGTTCAGTTGATAAATCCTTGTTCGTCAAATTGAGGGAGAAATCCCAAAATCAGAAGCAAAACAGCGTGCACGCATTCCCCAAAATAATGCAAAGATTTGCAAGGTAATTGTTTGCATGTTCTTTGCCCATGGGCTAATATTCAATAGACAAGGAGTAACTCCAATACTAGGGGTTAATGATTTCTGTGCGTGCTGGAGTCTGTGTAGTGCTGGAGGTGCGATACCTACAGCTGTGATGCACTATGGTAAATGGACAGTCCAGATGACCGAACTTATCGATATAGCTATCGCAACAGATACTCCCAAATGTTTCAGTCAAATTGCAGGTGGTTATCCCCAAAGCCACTCTCTGTTGCAGACATGTAATACTCAAACATGAGATAAGGGTTTATACCGACCGTATGCTGAATTGCGCTCGCAGATGCTGGTAGGTTGGTTGAATTAACCGCATATCATTGCTGCCTCAGTACTCCGCTTGGCACGCCAGAAAATGTCTAGAAGAGGGACTCCTCCGTATAACAGACGCAGCTCTGAACCTCAACAGCCATTTCGCCACAACCCGTGGCTTTGTCAAGAGGCCGAAAACCCGGAAATGCTGGAGATTTAAAGGTAACATCATGTGACTCTAATGTTAAGCTACGTAATGGTGATTTATGTCCAATGAAGATCTGTAACACTTCATAACGTTAGTTTGTATCCAAGCAAGGATGTAGTTGTGGCCACAATAGCGATGAGTTGTACATTTGGTATCATCTCCTTAAAGGACAAATTAAGTCTCTGTTCCAGGCAAGTGTCTATTGAATATTGGCCCATGGGCAAAGAACATTCAAACAATTACCTTGCAAATCCAGTGGCGTAGCTACCGGGGGAGCCCCGCAGGGCCCCCGGCAGTCACGCGCCCACTGCAGCGGCTGCAGCACAGCACGGAAGAGGGTGGGGGGCGGGGCCCGGCTGCACGGCCCACACCAGGGCCCGCCCCCACCTAGTTCCGTCTCTGTGCAAATCTTTGCATTATTTTGGGGGATGCGTGCACGCTGTTTTGCTCCTGATTTTGGGATTTCTCCCTCAATTTGGATTTATCCATCTGAACATAGAATAATCAAAGAAGATCACAATTGTGACTTTGTACTTATTACTTCCAAAATCCTTTTATTAGGTCCTTTCAAACTAACGGACTATTAATCGTTTCACACACTAGCATGCAAATTGTCCCACACCTGATTAATACAATCAGCTAATGAGGTCAATGTTTTTAAATGGTTTTAACTCCATCTGTGCATGGATCCTTTCTAAATATTGCATAAGTGTTATTCCACTACCTAAATGACAATCTATCACTTAAGGAAAATGGGACTGTCCCTTTGGCACCTACATTTCACTGCCTTTGCTCTGCAGTTCTATGATGATCAGCAAGCAACATCTGTCCTTTCTGCAAATACAAACACAAACAAGGATTGTTGCTTGCCTTTTGCTCAACAAAGATGCAGCATTTGAATGCAGGCAGGACCAGGGATTGGCCTGCTTATAATAAAAGCCCATGAATGTATATTAAAAAAGGACAACCCCTTCTTCCACCAGTTTAGAGATGGATTGTTCTGCAATATGTATATGGGCCCTGCATTTAGTTCAGTAGTTCTATGCATCGGATAGTTGACTCCACTGTCTAGTAGGGGCTGGCAGATAATTTTAAAACTACTTTTTTCTGGAAGAGTTAAAAACAAAAAATAAAAACATGCCTCTAAGAAATGTTGAAAAGAGTTGTGTCCTAGTAGTCAATTTAGCAATTTACATACCCAGGACAAAATGTGGGCACCAGCTGACCAAAGTTATTTACAATCAGTGGTTTATCTTAGTTATTCTTCCTTGTTTGTTCAGAAAAACACGCGCATTTCGCTAGGGCGTCGGCGTTTCATTTCCTGATCTGGTTATCTTTTTAAACTATTTAAAAAACTTGGGGTTAAACAATTTTCGTGGAGGGTGGTGGAAATAATCTTTGCTCGGTTCAATTCTTTCTCTTTCTCTGCATACTAAACTCCCAGGAGACCGTGGAATTGTGGTTTTATAGGATATTTTAGCCTCTCAAATCAGCTTAGGGCTTAGTTAACTACGAGACCACAGTCCCGGTTACTCTGCCTTCTCCATCTTTGTGGTGTCCCAGGGATAGAACAAACAAGGTAGCAGTTTTGGGACAACTCATAGTTAAAAAATTGGGTTGAAAAAAGACAAAGTCCATCAAGTTCAACCCCTCCAAATGAAAACCCAGCATCCATACACACACCCCTCCCTACTTTTAATTAAAATTCTATATACCCATACCTATATTAACTATAGAGTTTAGTATCACAATAGCCTTTAATATTATGTCTGTCCAAAAAATCATCCAAGCCATTCTTAAAGGCATTAACTGAATCAGCCTCTAATGTACTTGTAAAGTGTAATCATGTCCCCTCGCAAGCGCCTTTTTTCCAGAGAAAACAACCCCAACCTTGACAGTCTACCCTCATAATTTAAGTCTTCCGTCCCTCTAACCAATTTAGTTGCACGTCTCTGCACTCTCTCCAGCTCATTTATATCCCTCTTAAGGACTGGAGTCCAAAACTGAACTGCATACTCCAGATGAGGCCTCACCAGGGACCTATAAAGAGGCATAATTATGTTTTCATCCCTTGAGTTAATGCCCTTTTTTATGCAAGACAGAACTTTATTTGCTTTAGTAGCCACAGAATGACACTGCCCAGAATTAGACAACGTGTTATCTACAAAGACCCCTAGATCCTTCTCATTTAAGGAAACTCCCAACACATTGCTATTTAGTGTATAACTTGCATTTATATTATTTTTGCCAAAGTGCATAACCTTGCATTTATCAACATTGAACCTCATTTTCCAGTTTGCTGCCCAGTTTTCCAGTTTAGACAGATCACTTTGCAAAGTGGCAGCATCCTGCATGGAACCTATAGTTCTGCACAATTTAGTATCATCTGCAAAAATAGAAACAGTACTTTCAATGCCCACCTCCAGGTTATTAATAAACAAGTTGAAAAGCAAGGGACCAAGTACAGAGCCCTGCGGTACTCCACTAACAACACTGGTCCAATTAGAAAATGTTCTATTTACCACCACTCTTTGTAGTCTATCTTTTAGCCAGTTCTCTATCCAGGTACAAATACTATGTTCCAGGCCAACATTCCTTAATTTAACCAGTAACCTTTTGTGTGGCACTGTATCAAATGCTTTAGCAAAGTCTAAGTAAATCACATCCACTGCCATCCCAGAATCTAGGTCACTACTTACATTCTCGTAAAAAGAAATTAAGTTAGTCTGGCAAGATCTATTACGCATAAAACCATGCTGGCACAAACTCATAGTATTATGATTTGCTATGAAGTCCAGTATCTTATCCTTTATTAACCCTTCAAAAAGCTTTCCTAATACTGACGTCAGACTAACTGGCCTATAGTTTTGAGGCTGAGAACGGGATCCTTTTTTGAATAGAGGCACCACATTAGCAATTCGCCAGTCTCTCGGCACAATGCCAGATCTCAATGAATCCTGAAAAATTAAGTAAAGAGGTTTGGCAATCACAGAGCTAAGCTCGCTAATTACCCTGGGATGAATACCATCTGGCCCTGGACCTTTGTTAATCTTAACATGTTCAAGTCTCTTTTGAATTTCATCATGTGTGAACCATGCATCATTAGTTGTATTACTAGAATTGGGAGTGTTAAGAAGGAAACCTTCACTTACTGGTTCTTCATTTGTGTAGACAGATGAAAAATACGAGTTCAGAATCTGCGCTTTTATTTTGTTTTCATCAACCAGCTGACCCCCCTCTGATAGTAAGGGTCCCACCCCTTCCTGCTTCATTTTTTTACTATTGACATATTTAAAAAATAATTTTGGATTATTTTTACTGCTTGCTGCAATATCCTTTTCTATAGCAATTTTAGCTTGCCTTATAGCTTCTTTGCATGATTTATTGGCCTCCTTGTACCTTATAAATGTTTCGGCTGTACCAGCTAACTTGAAAGCCTTAAAAGCACGTCTTTTCTTACCCACCTCAACACCAACGCTTCTATTGAACCAAAAGGTTTTGCTTTGCAACGACGTTCCTTGCTTACAAGTGGAATATACTGACAAGTATATTTATTAAGCAGCATTTTAAAGACTTCCCATTTTTGTTCTGTGTTTAACCCTGTGAAAAGCATTTCCCACTTAATATGTTGCAGAGATGCCCTTATACTGTCAAAGTTTGCACGTCTGAAATTTAGTGTTTTAGTTACTCCCTTATAGAGTTGCTTCTGCAACAGAATCTCAAAGGAGACCATGTTATGATCACTATTCCCTAAATGCTCCCCCACACAAATGCTAGAGTTCAGTATTATTATTTAGTACAAGGTCCAAAAGAGAGTTATTCCTAGTAGGTTCTTGAACGAGCTGGAATAAAAAGTTGTCATTCAGCATATTTACAAACCTACTAGCTTTTTCTGTCTTAGCAACCCAATTACCCAAGTCAATGTCTGGATAATTGAAGTCACCCATAGCAACAACTTGACCCAGCTGTGAAGCCGCTTGTATCTGAAAGAGTAGCTGGGCTTCATACTCGACACTTATACGAGGTGGTTTATAGCATACACCAATGATAACTCTTTTTGATACCTTTTGCCCAGTCGAAATCTCTACCCAGAGTGATTCTACACCCTCACCAGTGCCAGCTATTTTTATTTCTTTAGCGCATGGCTTTAATTCAGGCTTTACATACAAACACACTCCTCCACCCTAATCCCTCTGTCCCTCCTAAAAAGGGTGTAACCATTTAAATTCACAATCCAGTCACATGTTTCATCCCACCAGGTCTCAGTGATACCAATTATATCATAATTATATCCACCTCCTTTTATTTCATTTTCCTCCTTTCTTCATGAATTTGAGCATTGATTTTAGTTTTTATCCTATTTAATGGCAGTCTAGTTAATTTATTAAATTGAACCTTATTAATTAGGAAGGATTATTAACTCATACAGCACTGCAGCACTTTATATTTAATGAATTAATATTCTCATCTCAGTAAATTACTTATACTAATGAATTATATTCTTCTTTAGCGTTATAATTAACTTAGAAATTAGTGATTAATCCAGGTATCACCCTATTAATTGGCTTAATACTACTGTGGTATTATAGACTTTCGGGCCTTCAGCTCCTCACAATTAACTCTTTGCACTGCACTTTATAATTTATTGCACAGCACTTTATAAAGTTTTAATAAGTGTTACAATCTCATGCACTGATTAGTGGTGCTTATTTAAGTGTTTACTATTTAACCGACTATTAATAAGGGTCCAAAATACTTTGTGACTGCCTTAGTTTAGACTGTTCAAGTGGGGGTTCTTTTTCTATTCCTTTGGATATTGTGAAATTTCCCCATAATTGTCTTTGAATACTTCAGTCGGGTTGACTCATTCAAAATATTACATACCCCAGAACTAAAATGCAAAATTGGGTGGTCGGACTGACAAATGTGCAAAATGCTTAGCACCTAAACCTGGTATAGACCATTGCTTATAGTCCTGCTCCGTAATACAGGCATTCTATTGAGGGTTTACTTGAATTTTTAGAGGAGAAAAAAAGAGTTTTTTTTTTCTTAGATTTATTATGCCCCTAAGATGCTAAGGGGCACATTTAGATAGGGTTGAATATCAAGGGTTAATTAACCCTCGATATTCGACTGTCGAAGTTAAATCCTTCGACTTCGAATATCGATGTCAAAGGATTTACCGCAATTCTTTCGATTGAACGATTGAAGGAAAAATCATTCGATCTAACCATTAAATCCTTCTAATCAAACTTAATCCATCGATCGAACTAAATTCCTTCGATCAAAAAAAGCTTAGAAAGTCTATGGGGACCTTCCCCATAGGCTAACATTGAGGTTCGGTAGGTTTTAGGTGGCGAAGTAAGGGGTCGAAGTTTTTTTTAAAGAGACAGTACTTCGACTATTGAATGGTCGAATAGTTGAACGATTTTAAGTTCGAATCGTTTGATTCGAAGTTGAAGTCGTAGTCAAAGGTCGAAGTAGCCAATTCGATGGTCGAAGTAGCCAAAATAACGTTCGAAATTCGAAGTATTTTTTTCTTCTATTCATTCACTCGAGCTAAGCAAATGTGCCCCTTAAAGTCCAAATCTGAAAATGCTCCATCTTAAACTTGTTGAATTCATGTAAAAGAAAATAGCAGCTGTCCCTTTAACCTTTTGAATATGTTTTTAACCTTCGTGAATTCTGGGCGTTTTGGGGTGTTTGACAATGGTTTTTGCTTGAAAAAAGATTCCAGGTATTCATGGTTTTCTATAAACTAGAAAGAATTCATAAAAACTGGAATTTTTGGAGATTTTTTTTCCAATTTAATAATTAGCCACATTTGTGGATAGGAGTTGGGTTGAGTTTGTTTTTGGTAAAATAATAGGGGAAATAACGCCCTAAATGTTCTGTTCTCACATTGTCACTTTTGGGGCAAACTCTCCATCATCTCAGTGGACCATGTTGTTTTTTATTTTTCTTTTGGTGGCTAAAAACCTACTGTATAATGCAGCGCTCTTGGATGCATGGGAGTGCTGTACTTAAGATCTGTCATAAACAGGAGGTAAGAAGAGGATTCATTTACGCCTTACAGGCCTTGGTTTTTGCTAGTTTTTAGAGTGGTAGTTTTAATATTTATCACTTTCTTCTTACCTGTTTCATAAGCCTCTTCAGACCCCCCCCCCCACACACACACACCTTAAGGATCATCTCCTAGATTTGTCTTTAGATATCAGCAAAAAGTATCATCTCTTCATCTTTCTCCTGACACAATGTATTATAGTTACATATACTAAGCAGCACTTGATGAAGGGGCTTGGTCCTTAAACGTTTGCTGGGATCTCACCTTAAATAAAAGAAAAATCTCAGATTTTTTGCAGAAGCATTTAATTAAGTGTGTCTTTGTTTTGTGTATATTATATGGAAGCTGGTTATTGCAGCAGATCTAACATTGAGCACTTTAAATCGCTTAATATCAAAAATTTTCAGACTATAAAGGCAGAAAGAAGCTTTTGATTGTGTATAAATAAGCAAGAGCTAAAGTTGGGAATAAATACACAAAGAACAATGAACCTTCCTGACTCCAAGCTCTGCATCTCTCTTCTCAATAAAGACATTCTGCTCCTTGATACTTACCAGTGATAAGCAAAATGTTTCACCTGGTATGGATTTGCAGTGAAATTCTGTAGTGATAAGCACAATTTTTCCACCAGGCATGGATTTGTGGTGAATTTCTGCATTTCGCTATCTACAATTTTTTTCGTGCAACCAGCAAAAACTCAGCTGCAAAATATTTAACCGGAACAAAAAAGTTGGCAAGACAAAACTAGCCAAGAATTAGCATTGTATAGCATTAGCCTTAGCAACAAAAAACACAGCAGCATAAAACCCATAAACGCCAATGTATTTTATGCCTGCCTATTGCAACCTTTTTTTGCACTTTGCAGCCTGTTTGGCTTTGCAAATAAGGCCTTATGTTTATTGTGTCCAGATCTACCAACAGTGTCGGACTGGCCCACTGGGATACCAGGAAAAGTCCCGGTGGGCCCAGGTTTCAGTGGGCCCTCATGCTGCTAAACATTTGGCCTATTTCAGGCCATTCCCTATTTCTATGAAAACAAAGAGGCTAAATAGATGGCATAATGGATTATAGGATGTAATGAAAAGAGACTAGAAGAATAAAGGTTGAGTGAGGAAAGGAAGAAAATAGTACTGAGAGTGGGCTCCTGGTCTAAGGTTATTGGGTGGGCCCCTGGTGTTCCAGTCCGACACTGTCTACCAATAACAAATTATAAAGTATAGTACCATAGTACCATAATAAAAGTATTACAGGTATAGGACCTATTATCAAGAATGTCCGGGACAGAGGGTTTTTTAGGTAAGGGATATTTCTGTAATTTTGATCTCCATATCTTAATTATCATTTCAATATTAAGGAATTAATTTAATAAATTTCTCTTTCTCTCTCTCTCTATTTGCAGCATCAGATTCTAGTGCAAAGCAAGGAGAAAATCTTGTTCTCATCTTGCTGGTTGTCATTTTGGTGGGCCTGATACCCATTGTGATACTTGCAATACATAAGATTTATGTAAGTGTTTTTCTTAGCTCAGGTTAAAAAAGGCCTGAATCGTTCCAATCATTGGAAGGAAAAAATGTGTTCCTAAGTCTAATCAAATTAGTGGCTGGATCAGGAACTCCCCACCTTGGTAGAAAAGTAATCCAACCCATTCTTTAGAGGACTTCTGAAAGGCAACTCGAAAGGGCTCCAATGTTGTTAACTCCCATCTCAGAACTGGTGCTTTTCGTCTGTAAAAATCCACCTGTACCCTGTCCCAGAACTATATTGGCAGATTTGCCTGCCCTCCAATATACAGTGTATGTGCATTAGCCTGACCAGGAGCTTTGTCTCTCCTTGTTCCTTAACTGTTCATGCCCAAACCCATTGCTGCCCAAGTGGAGGCATACTATACACTAGAGCGCCAAAGACTTCAGGACAGCCGTTTTTAGCCTTTTTGGGTTTCTGCAAAGTCTTATATACTAACCAAGTTCGCATTTCCTCTATCCATGGGGCCCAGGAGGGGTTAGTCCGCTGGTGAAGTGAGCCCAGGTGCATATAGTTATGCCACTGTAACCATGGGCTACTTTATGTTATCAATACTGATTTCCACTTTAAATAATGTTTCTTTTTTAGCAGAAGGTGTTACAGATGAAAAATCAAAAACAGCCACTGAATGCTGTATATGAAGATATGAGAAAGACCCTACGCAGGAACACAATGAGCAACACTTAAATTATAATTTGCCTCGCTCTTATTGATCGAGGGACATCAGCTGAATGTGAGCCTCACGGAAATGTTTTTTATGTAGTCATAGATACAGTATTAAGTTCTATCTAACTGAACAGCAATGTGGAGTGCCATTTGGTTGGTGCAGCACTTGGCTTGATGGCATCAGGCAGCAGCAAACCCACAAAGCACCATAGAGTAACGGATGTTATTGTGCCGTGTGCGTTCCCACCGGTTAAAAAGCACACACACATTACCAAGGGTCTTGTTATTTAATGCCCTTCAAAAAATGCTTTCAATAATGTGGACATGTGCAGTTATACTGAAGCTAGTATTATTAGGTGCCTAACTTCTGGAATCCTTACTGCTCCATATTCCGCATTTGAACTCTGTTTTGCTTCATATTGTTATGTCATTTCTAATTCTACTTGTGTTTATTACAATTTTTTCTGTTGGTAAAGAACCAAAGAGCCTTGGGGGGGGGCTATGAGAAAGAGAAAAATCAGCAAGCAAAGTCAACCTAGGGAAGCCTAGCAATAAAGATTGTCCCTGTTGCACAATGATCTATTTGGTTACAGGAGGCTTATAACTTGCCAATTTTTTTGTTTGGGAATTGTATTGCTCAATGTTTACTGGGTAGTAATAAATATTTTGGTACAGTGTGTGTATAGATGCTATTTCATTGCATATTATATTGCATTTTTTATCCTAAAGAATAAATTACTTTTCACAATTTACTATAAATATTATTTTTCCAACCATTAGATCAGAATGCATTTAGTTTCCCGTTGTGTAACTACAGCGTTGCCCTATGTGTGTGCATTTTATAATTGTACATGGATGCTTGAAACTGTATGTGTATTGGCTTAAAATGTTTTCTATAATTTTAACCAGCCCAATGGCAGATGTCATTACAGTGTTCCATGTGCAAATCTTTTCTCAAAGGAAATATTGTCAGCACCAGTAATGATTCAAGACAAAACAAGGGGCACTAAAGCATCCGTTATAGTTGAAAAACTCACCAACTTATTAAGGTGGTCCAGGTGCTCCAGCCCCAGAGCCTCGGTTTCAGGGAGCAGATAAACCATAGTAGTATAAGAATACCCAATACCTATTTTTTATCATACTATGACGGTTCAGCCCAAATAATAAACCTATATTTTTTTTCTTTGCACAGTGGATGAAAATGTAATTCTCAGCAACTTTCCACTATATGTTTATTAAACATTTTCAGTTATTTACATTATCTTGCACTGAAAACCTGTCCTTTGCTAGTCTTTTCTCTCACTGCCGGACTACAGAAACAATGTATCAGAGGAGTCATTTACCGTGGTGCCAAACTGTATTCAATGGGAGCCGTAACGTAACTACATGGCATGGGTGTAGACTGAGCCTCCTACACTAACACCCCATCCGAAATAAAGGACTTCTTTCTCAAGGACTGGTACTGCCATTGCCTATTTCCCTCCCTTTTAACAGATAGGGACTTGAAGAAAGCCCAAAATTACCTTTTTGGCCTCTTCCCACCACTGTGTTGATGAATCGTAAAAAAAATCATTTTTGACAGAAAACAAACTCACAAAAGGATTTTTTGCCTCATCCTTCAATATTTCTGACCCCAACCTCCACAGACCCTTAGCAACCCTCACACTTTCTGATACCCCATATTCAAAGAAAAGGATCAAGTGGTTATAATATATATATATGTAACGCTTTCTTGGCCTAATCTGCCAATTAGAAGTTAAGGGTGACCAGCTAGGTAGTGAGCATGGGTTACATTGCGAATCTTCACCCAGGGCAGAGCCTTCGCCAAATGGAAGCTTCCCCTTTAAACTGTAGTTGAACTACAACTCACAGGCATTTAAGTGCAAATAGAATAATGGACGCCAGGAGGTTCTTTAAAAAGGTAATAAAACAGGAGCAACAGATTTATTATGCCAGAGGCAAATGACCACAGGTTTACTTACAAAGTACTGAGGACACAGCAGATGGAATCACTTTGGACAGTAAAGGTTCACAGTCAACCAGATACGACTCCCAAAGGATATTGCAGATAGGTGTACATCAAATCCCAGTTCAACCGACGTTGCACAGTGAGGGGATCGGGATCTATCAGGTAGGGTTCAGGTAGTCCTTTGCTCACCTACTGCCCTATCAACTGAGTTCCCTGCTCTAAAGGCAAACAGGCCTTGTGGGAAGCTACTCCCTACTACAATCCTCGTTGGAGCGACAGCTGCTCTTTCTGCTACACCTCTCTGTCTTTCTCTCCTAGAGAGAACTATAACAGAATCTTACTATTTTAGCTGGTCCTCGTTCACGGGGTTACCTGGTCCCCGACTTAGCACTAAAGGTGTCAGGTCCCTTTAGGGTAAAAGCTTACTGGGGCCTATGGTGATCCCAGGCTCAGTGGAGATTCACCTAGCAGCAGCACCAGGAGCCAAAGGGGAAGAGGACACTCCCTGCACACACTATATAGCAGTGTGGCAGGGGAGTGTCATTACACTCTTTGTCCAATAGGTGTGGGTGTTACACTTTACCAGTTACAAGGGCTTGGCCCAATAACAAGGGAAAAGAGAACTACATACAAAAGGTAGGGGATTAACTCTATAGGGATAGGATATCCTATAGGTCCCTACATACACCCGGGGGAAAAATCCATTTCGTCCCGACAATGGTGGAATGATATAGACACAATAGTAACAAAGTGAATATATAAGTGCAAACCAACAATACCATTGAACATCACTCTTCTGGTATCCTCTCCTGAGGAATACCTGGTAACAATGGGTACTGTGGAGAAAAGAACAGTAAAAAGCAAAAGTGCAATACTGTATTGGATAAGTTTCAGTGCAAATAACATCAGTTGCATAACTTTATTACATTCATGAGGTCCTTAAAGGAACACTCAGGCACTTAACTTACGACACTTGAACCATCCATAGTGTATCAGGAGGTCCAGGCACAGGCTTGGCTGAAAAGAAAAATTAGCATAGATTTCTTTTCACACATGAACACTCATTTTCAGTGCAGTTGAGTTACATGACCCCACCATAACCAAAAGCTTTATTCATATCACACCCCCCCCTACCCAAGTGTACAAAGTCACTGAGAGCCACTTGGGGAGTAGTAAGGGAAAGAATAAAGGTGCTACTCAGCGAGTAGTTAGAGGTAGAAGAGTTTTTGGTGGGGGCTCAGCAGTCTTTGTCTCATGAACCCAACTATTTACAAGTTCCAGACAATGTTCAGAAGTCCAGAAATGGAACAATGAGTGAACAAAACAATGAAGAAGGCCCAAAACTTGGGGCATCAATCTTGAAGAACATCAGGAAATGAAGAAGGCCCAAAACTTGGGGCAATCAAACGACGTCCTCAAGTGTAAACAAATCATCTCTAAGAGGAATTCTCACTCTTAGAGGCATACTGAAAATTTTACAACACACAGGGTCCAGCTGGATCCACTGTGGACAGCTCAAGAAATCATCCCATACTTTTCCAGGGTGTGTTCGTATGACAAATAGTAGGAAGGGTGAGGTTTTTCTACCTTCCCTCCATTAGGCAGAGTGGTTGACAAGCTGAAGAAGCGGTCCTCTTGAAACTTCCCACAACTTTTAACATGGTGCTTAAAGATGGTACGCCCATACCACCATTCGCTGAGGGTGTCACAGAGGAAGACCATGTCACGCTGCCGCTTCTGTGGATCGCTTTGAAACAATCCCTTGGGTCCCACATCTGTTTTCTTTAAAAGTTCTCCATAAAGCCATTCCTCCAAATTCTTCTCCACTTCGTCATAAACCCACTCAGGTGCATAGGGCATTGGATATCCCCAATGTCACGAACACGGGCATTGATAATACGTTGCACCCTTGAAACTGTGCGTGCCTTCTTGGGGTCGGCCCTTCCCTGAGAGACCCAGAAACCTTGTGCCTCTGGAGAAAGCAAGGGTTTTGACAAGCAGGCAACAGGCTGCTGAGAATTTGAACACACTGATGGAACCACTGTGGATGAAGCCTCATCTTTAGGTGCAGTGGTTGGCTTTGGAGTAGCAGGCCTAGGCGTGGCAGGCTTGGGTGTGGCCGGCCTAGGAGTGATAGGCCTAGGTACAACATCAGGGTTCCTGCGCATAGTACTCCCCCTCCCTCTGGGTGGAACACGTGGATCCTCACTCTTTGTGGCTGCATCCCCACTAGCGCCTACTCCCTGTGACTGTGAAGTACACAAAGCTTTTATAGGAGTGGGCAGACTTTGGATGGTGGGTGGCCGCACTGAGGAGAGGTGATGAGGATATGCGGGAACAGGTGCAGGAGCAGAGTCTCCTGACACTGAAGACAGTCAATCGGTGTCTGTAGCGATGGATTTTGTCTTTATGCCCTTTTTAGGATCAGCATAAAGTACATAGGGACCTAACCAGCACTCGTGAAAGCAATAGGGACACGCTGAGTGAAAGTTGCAGGTCTCTGTGGATAGTTCACGGGTACAGTGCCCGCAATAGGGAACAACTATCCGGTTATAGTGGACATTTAGTTTTTCTCCATATGTCCCGGCCCAAATATATCTAAGGCCAAAGTCTACATCTTCTATGTCCTCATCCGAGAACAACGGAGCCCCAGATAGGTTTTCCTCCGCATCCGCCCAACCTTCCCAAGAATGGTCAGCCATAATAAGGGGAAAAAGGTTTTACCGGTATGAAGAATGTAGGTAGTCCTCCACTATGCCCGCAGCCGCAGGGCAATGCCTGGTGAAGGAATCCGGAAGGTCCGCACTTGGATGGGCCACAGCCGTGGTCCTTGATGGTGCAGCACCTTGAACAGGAGCGATGTAGAAATCCTCCTGTTTTGCTGAAATGAGAAGCGGTAAGGTAGCTGGTACCGCTGAGATGTAGAGGAGTTGTAGGGCATAAGCCTGTAGCAGCCGCTAAGGTTTGATCCCAATGTAGAAAGGAGCTGTAGCACACGCGTCCGTCTTCTAGGAAACTCCTGTACAAAATGGCGGCGGGACGTGACGTCAGGGACCGCCTTACTCCCAAAGCGCGCCAACAGTTACTGCGCGGGAAAAAAAAGATTGGCGCCAGCGAAATCTCGCGCTCGCGAGACTTGAGCTATGGCGCAGGCTCGTGTATCGGGAAATAGAACCTCCAAGCCCGAACCCACGGCCCTGAGATACTAGGGGAAAAATACCTAGAAAAAGACGTGCAGGCAGCCTTTTGCCAATCAGGTCCGCCGCCTGTCACGAAAATTTAAAGCGACAGTGCACAAAAACACTAAATCACAAAAATACAAAAATAGCCTGGATTTAGGGGTCGGGCCCCACGTTGGGCGCCAAAATGTAACGCTTTCTTGGCCTAATCTGCCAATTAGAAGTTAAGGGTGACCAGCTAGGTAGTGAGCATGGGTTACATTGCGAATCTTCACCCAGGGCAGAGCCTTCGCCAAATGGAAGCTTCCCCTTTAAACTGTAGTTGAACTACAACTCACAGGCATTTAAGTGCAAATAGAATAATGGACGCCAGGAGGTTCTTTAAAAAGGTAAAACAGGAGCAACAGATTTATTATGCCAGAGGCAAATGAGCACAGGTTTACTTACAAAGTACTGAGGACACAGCAGATGGAATCACTTTGGACAGTAAAGGTTCACAGTCAACCAGATACGACTCCCAAAGGATATTGCAGATAGGTGTACATCAAATCCCAGTTCAACCGACGTTGCGCAGTGAGGGGATCGGGATCTATCAGGTAGGGTTCAGGTAGTCCTTTGCTCACCTACTGCCCTATCAACTGAGTTCCCTGCTCTAAAGGCAAACAGGCCTTGTGGGAAGCTACTCCCTACTACAATCCTCGTTGGAGCGACAGCTGCTCTTTCTGCTACACCTCTCTGTCTTTCTCTCCTAGAGAGAACTATAACAGTATCTTACTATTTTAGCTGGTCCTCGTTCACGGGGTTACCTGGTCCCCGACTTAGCACTAAAGGTGTCAGGTCCCTTTAGGGTAAAAGCTTACAGGGGCCTATGGTGATCCCAGGCTCAGTGGAGATTCACCTAGCAGCAGCAGCAGGAGCCAAAGAGGAAGAGGACACTCCCTGCACACACTATATAGCAGTGTGGCAGGGGAGTGTCATTACACTCTTTGTCCAATAGGTGTGGGTGTTACACTTTACCAGTTACAAGGGCTTGGCCCAATAACAAGGGAAAAGAGAACTACATACAAAAGGTAGGGGATTAACTCTATAGGGATAGGATATCCTATAGGTCCCTACATATATAACCCCACTTCAATTTATCTAACCCCTGAAAACGGAGAACCAGCTTTAACATGTATTTGGTTAATTATGCTACTACAAGAGCCACAGCAATAGGTGTGCTTGCCCTTCCTACCCCCTTCAGCAGACACATCCACTAGCTCTGCTGTTTGGACCACCTCATTGAGAAAAACACCCTCATATTTGTTATACTTGCCAGACCCAGGGCCGCCATCAGGAGGGACAGGGGGGACAAGTGTCCTGGGCATGAAGGGGGGCCAATCAGTGCTGCAGTTTAGAAAGAGCCGGGCCCCCTTTGCCAGCACTGAATACCTGCGGCCAGCCGAAAATGCAGAAGTCCCGAAAAGCCGAACTCCCAAAGCAGCGAACAATGTATTATTTTAATATTCTATAGGCCCCTGTTTGAAAAATGTTTTTTTAAAAAAATATTTTATGGGCCCCAATTTTTTTTAACTTGTAAGGGGGGCCCTGGCACCAATGTTTTTTTTAAAAAATATTTTTTTGGAGGCCCCAATTTTTTTTTAACTTGTAAGGGAGGCCTTGGCACCAATGCTTTTTTTTTAAAACTTATAAGGGGCCCTGACATCAATAGCTTTTCATAACTCGTGTGTATGGGGGGTTACTTTTTTAGCGCTGATATCTGTGTGGTCTTTTAACTGTGATGTGGAGTGGGCAGGGCTTGGGCACCAGGGTGGGTGGGCCCAGGGGGCCCCAAAAATTTTGTTGTACGGGGCCCCGTGATTTCTAATGGCGGTCCTGCCAGATCTATCTCCTGTCCCTTTCACCTGGATAAAGCCCCCCGCTAGGATGGCTGCCATTGAGGTTTTCAAGTACTGCCTCATTTCTCTTAATAGTTATTTCATTTCCACCACTGATTGGGGCCAACACATATTAATTAGTGGTGAGTAAATCTGTTTCATTTGCTAAACAACAAAAAAATTGAGAAACACATTGAAATCAGTGTGGCGTCAAATTTTTTTTAAGTGCGAGACAATTTTTTCTCACTCCAAATGCATTAAAGTCAATGGGCTGTTTTTTTGTGGTGACTTTTGTCTCAGCGACTTTTTTGTCTTGGCAACTTTTTTGTCTCAGTGGCTTTTTTTGTCCAAATGCACCAAAATCAATTGATGTTTTGTCTTATGGAAATATTTTGTCTCAACTACAATTTTGTCTTGGCGACTTTTTTGTCACCGTGAAATTTTTCACAGCAGATTTTCTGCCACAATTTCACATCGAATCCATGCCTGGCGGAGAAATTCACTAATCATTAATATTAACTTTAAATCTTTCCCATCTATCTTAATGTCTAATAATAAATACCTGCTCATTTAGTCGTCTACCACTTTTTCACACAAATGTTTCTATCATCAACAGAATCTCCACACCTCCCACCTGTTCCTCTGCTGTGGACCAGAATGAGGGCCCTCACTGCCAGTCTCTCTTTGCATTGTAGATATCATACTTTCTAGTTAGGCGAGTCTCCTAAATAAAAATATAAAACTAAAGAAACAAGAAACTCAAAAGACACCAATCTTGCTTTGGGAAACCTGATGCTTCTTACATTTAGGGTACAGAATGAAAAACTCATCATCATGGTTTAGGGAGTTTTGCGGAAGACTCTGCCCTTCCTTCCCCATACCTCTCAACTTGCTTCTTTGTATTTCCGTCTTTTCTTCCTTGTCATTTTCTACTCATTGTCCCTTTCTTCCCTCTCTATCCTCCTTCCCTCCTCCTCCTCTGCAATCTCCCCCAACCCCTTCATACCTGGGAGGGTAAACCTGTTTGAAGTGTTCCAACCTGCCTGAAAAACCATCTTTCCCTGCTGTTTATTCCCCTTTGCTCCTAACATGGCCCACCCATCTTTCTCTGTCCCTTTCTCCTTCCTTTCTTTACCCCAGTTTCCCCAGGAACTGCAGGTTCCCCCACTCCTTCCACCCTTGTCTCTTCCTCCATCCTTTCCTAATGCCCCCTCCCCTCCTCCCGCTACTCATCCTGAAATTCCCACTGGTAGTAAAATCCATAGATTATTTCACCAGATTACATGCCACATGCCTCCAACCAGTGAATTGGGGCCCCTTCCATTTCAAGAAACACACACTGCAGCACTCCAAATCCTGTGACTGGTTTATTGTGACAACAAACTAGGCAACGTTGCATAGTTTGTTGGCACAATAAACCACTGTCACAAGATTCACAGTGCTGCAGTGTGTGTTTCTTGGTGTTTTACATGGATCCCTGGCATGGGGATCAGTGGAGAGTTATAGTTGAGCATCGCCCGCATTTGATTGCTCCTTCCATTTAATCTTCACCACATTGTGCCTTTTCAACACTGGGCCATCAAAGGATATACCCCAGATGGGTTAGCAGCCAGCCTACTCCTTTCTTACACATTCACAGGTGCTTGGCTTCTTCACTACCCAACTTCTTGAGCAGCCTTACATCCCCCCCACAGCCCCCTTTCCCACCCCCACCAGCACTCTCACCCCCTGTACCCCCTCACTCACAGCCTCTCTCTCACCACTTGCTCCACTCACACCTGCACTCACACACTCTGACTGCGCAACAACATTAGGGAAAACTTTTCCCTTTTTCTATTTGCTCAAACATCTCCCGGTTCTTATAGATCTCTTCTCATGGCTTTATTATTACAAAAAATATTAAAATTTCTTCTCAATTTCTTCCAACACTGCTGTACATATCAGTTGTTGTTATTACCTGTCCTCTTAACGCTCCAGATTGCAGTTCTGCAATCACAATATTCAGTTATTTTTGACTAACAGAGTCTTTAGAAGAGGAGGCTATTGCAGTTTTATCAGAGTTCAGGGCCCCAGAAAAGTCTTTAGAAACACAGTCTATAGCAGCAACAGTCCCTTTTTTGAAGACCCCTCCCCCACACAAGCAATTCAGAGGCACAACTTACATATACAAGCTTCTATGTAGCCATGGAGGCAGCCATTCAAGCACAGGACCCACAATGGATAACAGATAAGTTCTGAAGAATCCCATTGTATACTACAGAGCTTATCTGTTATCTGCTGTGTATCATGGGGCTTTTCTTCTTTTGCAGCTTTGAATGGCTCCCCCATGGCTGTACAGCAGCTTGTTTATACAAACTATTGCAGAGTTTCTGAAACAAACATATCCCTTTTAACAGTGCAGGACAACAGGACATTTTTTTCATTACTTTAAAAGACTTTCATTTTTCAGTGTTACTGTTCCTTTAAAGAAAAGTTTGTTTGTTACCTGAAGATTTCTCCTCCAGCATCTGTAAAGCTCAGTCCATGCTTGCCTGCATTCCTCCTACTAGTGCAGCAGCAGTCGGTGGCATTTGTGGGGAAAATTTCAGTTTCAATTCTCTTGTCTCTGACTCTTTCCAGGAAACTTTCCCTTCTCACTGCCTCTGCTGGATTCTCTGCAGCTCTCACTATGTAGGTGGAGCTTCCTCTTTGCTGTGCTCAAACTTGTCTCTTCTTCCAAAATGGTGTTCTCCTTCCCAAGCACATGGCCAGCCTCAATACCAGCACTGCAGCTTTTACCTGCTTTCTCCCTCAGTTGGGGGTCGCCGTTCATAGCAACAGATTTTTGTGTGTGAGTACAACTACTTGTTCCTTCCTTTTTCCTCAGCATAGCATCGCTCCCCAACTGATGCATGTGCCATCAGTTATAAAGATAGCTAGAATATCAGCCATTAAGCAGGACAGAACTGCTGCTTACAATTGTTATCAAATACATACTTCCCAACATTTAAAAGATGGATAAAAAGACCTGCTACGCGCAGCACTACAAAAATTGACCATGGCTATTTTATGGCTGCACCCCTACTAACGATGTCCATTTTTCAAAATTAGGCATTTTTAAGGGTGTGAACACATTTCTGGGAGATTTATGGCAGTGTGCAAAGTGCAAATAACAGTTAACATGTTTAATACTGTCTTTGCCTTCTTTGAGACCTGAAACAGGTCTCTCTGCTCTGTGGCTCCCCAATGATGCAAGCAGCAAAAAAAACATGCGCTTATCATCTGCCCTATGACAGGTAGTAAGGACAAAGCTGGCCTGTGGTCCCTGAGGTTGCAGTTTGCAACTTGTTCTGAAATTTTAACCAGCAGTTGAACATCCTGCCTCACACCACTGTGAAAGCTGTTTCACAAGATGTCAAGGTGAAACTCATTAAAAATATGGACCTTCACAGAATGGCTGATTGTACTGTTCTTTAGGAGCCTGTGTGCTGTGTAACCAACATACTGAGGCTTGACAAAAGGTGTGAAGCAGAAAGTAAGGCAGAAAACAAGTCCAGGGTCAGGCACAAGGTCTAGACAGGCAGCAAGCAAAACACAGTCTGAAAACAGACACAGGGTCAGGGCAGGCAGCAAATAATCAGGAATCCAGGTCAAAACTGGGGAATCAGAATAAGGAGACAAGAGTAGGGCATTAAGCGACAGGAACTCAGGGACTAAGATGGATTGGTCTCAGCAGAAAGGGGATAATAATTCACCCAGGTTGCTGGAGGAGGCAGGCTTAAATAGACCATTAACTGGGCTATTGCCAGCAGCCGGACTGAAGGCAGTGTCAGCCAGAGAAAACTGACAAATTAAATTCTACTGCACCAAAGACATCCTGTGGCTCAGCTAAATAGGTGGTCGGCAGCAGATCCCTGTTTCTAAACCAGAGGTTCCTTACAGGATTGTGGATCTTCTGGGACAGAATAATTGATCAACACCTTAATGATAAAAACACACAAATATATCAGTGTAATGTGAGGGAAGTGAGCAGATTTAAGAGAAAGAAAGAGAGAGAGAGAGAGAGAGAGAGAGAGAGAGAGAGAGAGAGAGAGAGAGAGAGAGAGAGAGAGAGAGAAGGTTCTTTTGTCTAAGCCGTGTGCAAAAGAGCCTACTTTCTAATGCAGATTCATAGTACAAGGAAGGAAGTGAAGATGGTTCTGTTTATAATCAAACCACGCATTACACATTTTGTGTAAGAAAACCACTGCTCTTGGTCAATAACATGCATCAAGTCTGTCTGAGCTGATACAGTATCCACTTTTTGCTTTTTCAGTGAAGATGAAAATATGCTGTCAACCGCCTCTGCTTGTTCGTTAATAATGCCTCCATTTATGCATTTCTGTCCAGCCACCTATGATTCCTCCCCACAGACTGTGACACTCCATGCCTCTGATGTTCTTCCTTGTAGTGGGTCTGTACTGATGATACTGCACGTGGCCAGTGGGTTTGGCGTAGATCAGGGTCTTGTATGGTACACAAGTGACTGTGGTACCACAGTAAATATATTTTGGCAGCACTTCTGTGTCCCCTGGGCAATTAGCAGAGAATGGAACAAGTGGCCCCTAAAAACACACATGCATCCTCCCCCACCCCCTTTTTTACTGTAAAGTGGGTGCTTTTCAAAATTGTAATCAGAACTCATATCTTCAGAAAAGGTTTGCTGTTTATTTGCCTGGTAGAAAGACATATTTACCCATTTCGGATTTGAAAGAATAGGTACTTTCCAAAAATATATGGCTTATTGGGTTGAACTTACTTTTTTGTGGCTTCACCCCACATAAATACAGTTAATGCTGTGTTACAGTAGCTGAAAAGACAGAAATGAAAAAGCATATAGGGGTATTTTAATTTTGGGGCCCCTACATGCCACATACGTAGGTAAACGTATGCATATTTGGCATCAAACTGTTCAGTAGACCCATAGCATTCATATTTAGGATGGTTTATGATGGTTCCAAATGCTCTGTGAAGGATAAGCTTGGTGGTGATTTTTCAATAATTTTCAGACATTTTTATAAAAAAAAGAAAGAATCGCAGCTCGGTAGTTCAGAGTAGAAAAACATAATCCTTTTGGATTTGTGTACTTTCCAAAAATCTATGGTTTCATGGGACAAACTTTAGTGTACTTTTTGACCTTGAAATCTAGATTGTGCAGATTTTTGGAGTGCTGATTTGGAAATTTGATAGTGTACTTCTTGGCAGTGCCCCATGAGTTACCAGGGGCGGCAAAAATCCGCTCCTTTTAACTCCTGGTAAGAGTTTAACTTTACAATTTCCAGAAATTTGTCTCTACTAGTGCAAAAGAGAGCAGTTGCACTCTTTGCACTAGCATCTCGGACCGCTGGGGGAGGCGGCAGCAGAACGGAAGCCGTCTTAAGGGGATAGATAATAGCCCCTCACTAGCAACAAAAAATAGGACTTCTGCTATCAGGAAAACATGATTTAACCCTTTGGCATAGACCGAATGGCAACACTGAAAATATATAGTGCTGGCACCTTTAAAGGATAAGAAAATCTTAAAAATAAGTGAAAATGGATAAGAGTGCAATTCTAAGCACTTTTGCAATGTACATTCATTATTTATGTTGTTTTTATTGCAAGGTATTAAGAGATACGAGCACTGTTAAAAATAAGTAACCACTAAAATGAATAAGGGTGCTATTCTAAGCCCTTTTGCATTGTACATTCATTATTTATTTTGTTTTTATTCCAAGATATTAAAGGTTACATGTACTGTTATACAATACAAACTAAACCAGTCAGTTCATAGTGGCTGCTGTTCCGCAAGTTTGAAAGAATATATTAGAATACAGGGCATACAGGGTAAAGAGACTGGTAGCAGGACACATTAAAGAAATACGACCTTCAGTCCCTTACAAGCAAACTAGTTCGGTCAGCAGCCTCACAAGTGTGAAAGTAATTAATTAAAATATAACTTTAATTCTAATCAGCCAATAAAACGTGTATGCAAGCTAACATGCCTTTGCCCGCTCCCACCCTTCCAGTGAATCCCTCTGACCCAATTCTGCCTGTCTACGTAGGGACTAGGTGGGAGCTTGGTATCCCACTGTCCACCTATGCCAGCCCGACGCGTTTCGCCGTGTCTACGGCTTCCTCAGGGGCGTAAGTGATGAGTGTGCATTTGGTTAAGGTTTAAATAGGCTTTCGACAATAATCCGGTGCGTGTTTGCGCCGGCGCTTCCTGTTACGCGCGGACGCATTTTTGCAATGTCACTTCTGTTTTCGCACTAGTCCGGTGCATGATTGCGCTGGCGCTTCCTGTAGCGCGCAGGAGCATTTTGCACCGTCACTTCCGTTTAAGCAAATTCCGGAAGTATGGCAAATTACGGCTGCAGTTGCTTCACTGCTCTAGTGCGCATGTGTTGCCCTTACCACTGGGTCCATATTGGTACTCCAGCACTGTTGCTAGGGTGTTTCAATTTCGGACGGCCAGACGTGCTACTTATCATGGCCACTACAGTTAAGGTGCGCTAGTGAGTCATCTAGTAACTAGGTCAGTGGTCCCCAACCAGTAGCTCGTGAGCAACATGTTGCTCTCCAACCCCTTGGATGTTGCTCTCAGTGGCCTCAAAGCAGGTGCTTATTTTTGAATTCAAGACTTGGAGGCAAGTTTTGGTTGTATAAAAAAACAGGTGCACTGTCAAACAAAGCCTCAATGTAGGTTGACAATCCACATAAGGGCTACTAAATGGCCAATTAGAGCGCTTATTTGGCACCCCAAGAACATTTTTCATGCTAGTGTTGCTCCCCAACTCCTTTTACTTCTGAATGTTGCTCACGGGTTCAAAAGGTTGGGGATCCCTGAACTAGGTGAATGTGTCCATGGCAACCACGTTCATTATGTTGCCACAAGTCACAGCATAAATATGCTTACAAGATATTCGGATTTAAATGAACTAGTACATCTTGTTTCTCACATCTCCTACATGTTCAAGGATACGCCTCCTAAATTCTCTTTGCGTTTTGCCAACATATAATAGGTCGCATTTGCATTTCATGGCGTATATTACGCCATTCATTTTACAGTTGATGAACTGTTTGATGATATAGTTGGGGATGTCCCTTCTTCCTGTGACCACTTAAGTATGAAGGGGCATGCCATGCAATTGCCACATTTATGGCATCCTTGTGTTGTAGTGGTGAGCCATGAGGATTTTCGGGGGGGAGTGAGATGACTTCTTATTAACTGGTCTCTTAGATTTGTGCTTCTCCTAAGAGTTCCCAATGATCTGTTTAAGATCCTTGTCCTGCTTTAATATATGCCAATGTTTGGTCAAAATGTGTGTGATTGCTTTATGTTGGGAACTAAAGTCACCAATCATTCTTATTTGTTTCCTAGTATTCTGTTCGATGTGTGGCCTCTGTGCTATCAGTAGAGAATTTCTCTCTGTAGTAAGGGCTCTCTCATATGCTTTTTTGAGCGAGTTATGGGTGTATCCTCTCTGTCTAATTCTCTCATATAGCTTTTTAGCCTCTATTTTAAAGTCACCGAGTGTGTTACACAGTCTTCTGACCCTTAAATATTGTCCTGTAGGGATGCCCTTGATAGTATTGCTTGGATGTTGGCTGCTGGCATGTAAAAGGCTGTTGGTCGCTGTCTTTTTTCTGTACACTGTAGTCCGTAGATTATTGTGAAGTCCCCGAGAGATCCTTATATCCACATACCTCCCAACATTTTGGAAGTAAAAAGAGGGACAAAGAAAAATTTCCGCACATAGCGCAGCAAATTTTTTGGCCACACCCCTTTCTGTGGCCACCCCCCTAATTACCAGGGTTTTTTTACAAAATTTGGCAGGTTATGAAAGTTTGAAAATATTTCTCCTTATCTAAACTGTGTTTTTGGGTCTCAAAATTGTTACAAAGTATCTTATTTGCACCTGTTACCTGTTCTGGGCTTTCTGCTAGAAGCCAATTAAGTGAGAAACTTTGATTCTTTTTCTGGCTGTTCAGTGCAGAGAAAAGAGGGACTTTCCAGTACAAATGAGGGACTGCGGGTTGAGCTGTCAAAAGAGGGACTGTCCCTCCGAAAAAGGGACAGTTGGGAGGTATGTATCCAGAAAATTTATGGTGTCCCTATCAATTTCCGAGGTTACTTGAAGATTGATAGTTTTGCTATTAAGATGACTCACAAATTCTAAGAAACTATAGGAGATGTAGGAGATGTGAGAAACAAGCAAAATACCACAGTAGCAAACCATATAAATGATAAGCATAAAGGAGACACAGCAAACATGAGGTTTTTTGCAGTAGAACATATACAACAGACCATGAGAATCGGAGATATAGACAAAAAACTTCTCCAAAGTGAAGCCAAATGGATATATTGGCTGAACACCAAAGAGCCCCGAACGGATTAAATGAAGGATTCACTTTTTGCCCCTTTTTATAAGATGTACTAGTTCATTTACATCCGAATATCTTGTAAGCATATTTATGCTGTGACTTGTGGCAATATAATGTATGTGGTTGCCATGGACACATTCACCTAGTTACTAGATGACTCACTTTAACTGTAGTGGCCATGATAAGTAGCACGTCTGGCCGTCCGAAATTGAAACACCCTAGCAACAGTGCTGGAGTACCAATATGGACCCAGTAGTAAGGGCAACACATGCGCACTAGAGCAATGAAGCAACTGCAGCCGTAATTTGCCATACTTCCGGAATTTGCTTAAAACGGAAGTGACGTTACAAAATGCGCCCGCGCGTAACAGGAAGCGCCAGCGCAAATCGTCAAAAGCCTATTTAAACCTTAACCAAATGCACGCTCATCACTTATGCCCCTGAGGAAGCCGTAGACACGGCGAAACGCGTCGGGCTGGCATAGGTGGACAGTGGGATACCAAGCTCCCACCTAGTCCCTACGTAGACAGGCAGAATTGGGTCAGAGGGATTCACTGGAAGGGAGGGAGCAGGCAAAGGCGTGTTAGCTTGCATACACGCTGCCTTATTAATATTACTACTAGCCAAGGCAGACACTTAGAATCTGCACTTCAATACCACAGGTCCACTCTTTGCAGTTTTTAATTATGTATGTTTTTATGGACATGGTCCAGCACTGTCAGCAGAGGAAGCAGACAGTGGGTGTGTGTTTTGATACGAGCGTTTTATTGGCTGATTAGAATAAAAGTTATATTTTAATGAATTACTTTCACACTTGTGAGGCTGCTGACCGAACAAGTTTGCTTGTAAGGGACTGAAGGTCGTATTTCTTTAATGTGTCCTGCTACCAGTCTCTTTACCCTGTATGTCCTTTTTTATAATATATTTTTTCAAACTTGCGGAACAGCAGCCACTTATGAACTGACTGGTTTAGTTTGTATTGTATAACAGTACATGTAACCTTTAATATCTTGGAATAAAAACAAAATAAATAATGAATGTACGATGCAAAAGTGCTTAGAATAGCACCCTTATTAATTTTATAGTTACTTATTTTTAAGGTTTACTTGTCCTTTAACAGTGCTCGGATCTCTTAATACCTTGCAATAAAAACAACATAAATAATGAATGTACATTGCAAATGGGCTTAGAATAGCACTCTTGTTCATTTTTTAGTTACTTATTTTTAAGGTTTACTTATCCTTTAACAGCCAATATTAGCTTGATGGTTCCTGGTGAACAATGTGACATGTCGCTTATAAGTCACACAGTATTAGAAAGTTTTTACAATTGTCTAGCACAGTATAGGTAGATGCAAACTTTACATATAAACTTTTCTGGTTTCATATCAACAAGAAGGGAGGAAGCAGCTACAGCTTTGATGTTTAAATAGTTACATGCTCTTAAAGTAAAGGTTCCAGTGGAAAGTTCTGCCCCCCCCCCCTTTTAACACACATGCATGCACACTCTAAAGGGCTTAGACTTAGCTTTCAGGCAGGCATACTTCATACTTGGCCACAAACCACTGCTGCCTGTCTGCAGCTCATGGTAGAAAAAATAATAATGAAAGCTCTGCAAACCAAAATCTCATAGGCAGTGTTAAAAAAAATTTAATTTGGGGGGGGGGGAACAAATCATTAGAAATCCATAAGTATCCTATGTATTTCATCCCTATCTGTAATATTGGCAACAGGTTTATAGGTACAGGTTTGCATTACAGTCAACCATTTACAGAAGAAAAATGACTCTGCATCTGCAATTTATTAGGTAATATTGTCTTTTTCGTGATTTAGAGCTTTTACGGATATCCATTCTGGATTACATAATTTTGTCTCACCAGTTCTGGCTTTATTATACCTGGATTTCCAGAATTCCCCACAGGATCGGACTGGCAATCTGTTGGTTCTGGCAAAAGCCCGAGAGGCTGCTCAAAGATGCCATAGACAGTCACTATATATTGGGCTGGCATACCTCCCAACTGTCCCTTTTTCAGAGGGACAGTCCCTCTTTTGACAGCTCAACCTGCAGTCCCTCATTTGTACTGGAAAGTCCCTATTTTCGCTGCACTGAACAGCCAGAAAAAGAAAAAAAGTTTCTCACTTAATTGGCTTTTAGCAGAGAGCCCAGAACAGCTAACAGGTGCAAACAAGATACTTTGTAACAATTTTGAGACCCAAAAACACAGTTTAGATAAGGAGAAATATTTTCAAACTTTCAAAACCTGCCAAATTTTGTAAAACAAACATGGTAATTAGGGGGTGTGGCCACAGAAAGGGGTGTGGTGAAAAAAATTGCTGCGCTACGTGCTGGAAAAAAAAATTTGTCCCTCTTTTTACTTCCAAAATGTTGGGAGGTATGGGCTGGTGGGGGTTAAATACCAGGGCCTAATTTGGATCCCAGTCCAGACCTGATTTCTCCTTATTTTGCAGAAGGATAAGGAGGTGTAATAGATGTTCTAAACAAACTGAGACATACATGTATGCCAGAACAAAATTTTGTAATAAAAATATATTGTTTTATTGTTTATTTTGATTACTGCCATTGCTTTACAATTAGACACTGATACCATGATCTCAATGAGTGAAAACCTTCCCAGGCATACGTCATACCACACATAGCCACTAGAGGGTACTACTAGATAAAGTCAAAATGTTTCCTTCTCTGATCAAAAGAAAAATACTCGGAATCTCTGGGAAATGAGCAAAGTCTAAAAAGCAGCATTTTTAACCATAATTCATTGCTCCAAGAAATCCAGCATTACTCACTACGAGAAGCAAGCCTTGCGGTGGTGATACATGGGCATCAGTGTGGGCATTCTTGTACATTCCCTTCATTTGCTCTCTATTCTGTTAGCACTAAATAATTTACCAGCTGCCTCTTAAAGTTACAGAGACCTGAATTGAATTATTATAGGACAGAAAGCAGTTCATACAGGAAGTCATTTAAACACTGTAACACCAGGGTGGAAAATTATTAGGGGTGCCATGCCACCCGGCCACTTGCTGAGGAGCACCAATGCTCTGGCGTGTGCACTTGCTGGGGTGTGGGAGGCAGGTGCTAGGACTGCACGGTCGGCCCGCAGACGGGTGCCATGGGGCGTCCGCGATCCGAATCTGGCCCTGTGTAACACATAGGGAGTTATTGATCAAAGTCCGATTTTATCTCAACATTTTCTGCTACAAACTCAGATCAAATCTACTCTGTTTTTTTACACTTATTTATTATTACATTTTCCCGAAAAATTTAAAAAAATTAAATTAAATTTTAAATTTTTCACATTTAAAAATTCAGATTGTACACCCGAAAACTCAGATTTCTTATGTTTAAGACTTATATGCAACCTCGACAGGTCTGAGATGCTGGATTTTCTGATTCAGACTTTTCCATCCTTTTCCATTCCAAGAAATTAGTGATTTTTAAGAAGTCAGATTTTATAAAAAAAAAATCAAAATTTTTTCGGGATTTTTGCATTCAGAGTTTATAAGTCACAAAATAACCCCTATACTCTAACAATGCAGATACCCATGATACAATAATATGAACATATTGGCAATGCAACTACAAAAAGTAAAACCCTACGCTTTTTTCCTTTACCACTACCTGCAGGCCATTACTTAAGAATTGACACTTGTATTTGTCTGCAGATATGCAAGATATTATAGCTGGCAAGCAGTGGCGTAACTACCGGGGGAGAAGGGGGTGCGATTGGGCCAGGGCCCGCACCCCCTCAGGGCCCCCCGGCAGCTTGCGCCACTCTTCTAATGCGGCTGTTTCTGGCCCATACGGAGGGGGGTGGGGCCCGGCTACACGTCCCGCGCCAGGGCCCGCCCCCCTCTAGTTACGGCTCTAGTTACCTGGCAACAGGTTTTCTATGCAGAGAAAATCCTTTAGTAATACCTTTCCAATTGAAATGGTTTAGGCTAAAAAGAAGAACAAAAGCCAAGGTCAAGGTCCAATCTCAAAGTAGAAACATTTTCAATTTCCTAAAGAAACGTAATCGCCAGCAAGAGCCATAAATGACCGTATATCATTTTGGCTCCATAATGCACTGGGACAAATGAATATTTTTAACAGAAAGAACATGAAATTCTGGCCTATAAAAAACTCCAACAGCACCTCAGTATCACTATAGCAGCAATGTGAATCTGCCCTGTTTCGCTGTACAAAAAATTTCGAAAAAACTCACAAAATGCATTAACATCAATGGGATTTTTTCACAGAGACTACATGACTTTTTTCCCCATATGACTAGCACAATACTTTGAAGCCTATAGGCATTTTTTTGCATTGAAACCAGGGCAGAAAGTTTTCACTTTTTCTATTACTGTGTATCAATGTTTTACCTTCCATAGCTTCTCTTCTGGATGCATGTGTCAATTCCAGATTATTCCAATGGAAATTACATTTCCTTTCCCAGCAATGACTGTAGAGCAGCAGCATGCTGGAACTCCCAGTGATTCCCACATTAATCATCTGGAGGTGACATGCCACAAAACTTTGGACACGGGCATGGTTAAGGCTGGCAAAACTTCCCACAATCACCCGCAGTGGCTTATACATAGACCTTGCCAACAAAGGTCAGTCCACTGTAGAGCAGCATCTAAGAACACTGAGGGGGTTATTTATCAAGGTCCGAATTTATCTCAGTATTTCTAATATCCATCTTCGAGCAACTCCGAATTCCTGAATGGATCTTATTTATGAAGAAAAAAGCCGGTCGGGCAAAACTCCAAAAACTTCGGAGTTTTCCCCGAAAACTCCAAATTGTTTGGAGTTTTCCGCAAAAAAACACAAGGAGTTTTTCAAGTTTTTTGCTCCGAATCCCCAAAATCATCGGATATTGGTACGGACATCAGCACAGACACTGGGACTTCCCCCATTGACTTATACAGGACCTTGAGAGCTTTTAGATGCCGGGGTTTTGGATTCTGAGTTTTTAGACCATCAGACTTTAATAATTCTTAAATAATTCACAGTTTGTTTGTTTTTTGCTCCGAAAACTACGAATTATTCGAGGTTCGGATATTCGGAGCTTGATAAATAACCCCCTTAATGCAGACAAAGTAGCTAAAAGTCAAAAGCTAAGCCTGTAAACGGAGTAATGCAACAGAAATGCAACTAGAAATGTAAAGACATGGCTTCAGCAAGTGTAAAGCTGGCCACCAAATCTTTTCCCAACCGGCCAATGATCGGCTCATGCCAACTTTGCTCACATTGTTCCTATTTATGTTGTGGTTGAAAAATTGAGGATACAGAAAACACTTGTTCTAGTAAACCTTGTACTTCCTCACTTACTAATCTGTATCATTTCATGAAGCACTTTTGGGAGAGAACTACAGGAGCTTGAAGTGATATTCTGTAATTATTTTTACCATTCAAAATCTGTTTGTAACTTGCAGGATATTTTGGCATTTTGAACGTTAGTGCGTTTTCTACCAGCTGTGTCCATTCTATTAAGCAATGTAGACACAGCTAATATCCTGAAAGCCAGAAAAATAATTGTCATTGACATAAACTCAATACTCTCACTTTTCCCCCAAAGATGATGAATGAGAGAATGGGGCCCAGGCAAGTGCAAGTACTAGTGGGACATTCCATGTCTGGATGGGAGTAGCTCCTTTCATCCAAGTTGTACAGCTGTGTATTTCCAAAGACTGAATGAGCAAATGTGCCGAGTGTGTCTTAATAGAGATACCACCTGCATATTTTGTCAACCTTCAGGTATTTAACACGACTGTCCTCAAAGAGAGCAATATGTGCATATTTACCATTTATTCTCAGGCTTCTCAACCCACTGCCAAACTGACAGCTGTGAATACAGATTGGACTTAGTATATTAGGCTGCATTGAGCTCCAGCTGCAATAAAAAAAAACAAGGTAGTACACAAAAAAGGCAACAATAATAATTTCTACTTTGGTAGTGTCCAAGATGTGCCAGACTGAAGCTAAGTGTAGTGCTTTGCAAAACTGAAGCTCTGGCAAATTTCACTGCAGCTTGTACAAGTGAAGCTTTGCTTAATAGTGCAGTCTAAACATTCATGTCAGCATGTTTATAAAGGATTTTTGTGTCGGATACCCCTTGTGCCATATTTCTGCTGAGAAATCTTCCTTGGATTTATGGCTGTATCACACTTTAAATTTATATTTTTATGGATTTGTAAATGTACCACCAAGTTCTTATCGCAGACCTCAACAGACCTCTTAAACATGTCCAAACATGGAGCAGGACTGTCAGCTGGGTGTTCTTTCACCTGACCAACTATAGTGTTGTGTGTGGGGTGAGAATGTCAGCTGACTCCAGATTTACGTATTGGTCAGTACTTCTCCCCCCACAGTACATGGCATTTGGGGGGACTAGTTACATGTCCACACTTTAGGCGTTGCTTACGTCACCACACAGAGGAGAGTCAAAAGGTGACTCTATAAGCGCTCTAAGCATGCGTGAGGATTCTGGGAGCTTGAATGATACTTTTCACCCATGGAAGACATTAGCAAGCACTTGTCTTGGGCAATGAAGAGCAAGAACATGAGGCAATCCTGTTGCATATTGACGTCTGGGGTCCACTTACAGTTGTTATTGCTGAAAAGAGCCCTGTTTGCGGCGATACAAAGGTTCCATACTGGTCTTTGCTATTTGCTTTGTTCATATGCAGAATTAACTATTTCTGTACAAGGTTAAGGGTAGCACAGCAAGGGCAACCCCCCAGTGTCGGACTGGGACACCAGGGGCCCACACAAAAACCTTTGACTGGGGCCCACCAATTAATCTTAGACCAGGGGCCCACTCTTAGTACTATTACTCTTCCTGTCCTGACTCAACCTCTATTCTCCTAATCTCTTTTCTTTACATACTAAGGGGTCCGTTTACTAAAGTGCGGTAAATCTGACTTTAAGTTTCCGCATGTTATCGCTGAGAATATTTTTACGCCAGAATATTCGCAGAGACTAAGTTTACTAAACAGCGATGCGCTCAGAAGTCATTGCGATCACTTGCGGTAACTACGTTAAGGAACCAGCTTAAGTTAGCGGTAATTTTAGCGAGTTGCGAATTTTCTGGCGAAAAATTAAGTTTTTGTAAATATTTATGCTATAAAATAGTCTTGTTTTATGGCGATTATTATGGCAATTTTTACTGTGACATTTATGGCCAGAAATGCATCTTCAAAACTATAAAACTTTATTGATTGATGATTATACCATCCAGCAACATTACCAGCATGACACCAATCAAACACGTCTGCATCATATAAACCCTTCTGCCAATAGAATCATAGGAACAATAAATCATACCAGTCAATCTCTTTGCTTCATAGAAATGCACAGTTTAATGTAGCCAATCACAATGAAACCAAAAAAGCGTAGAGGCCGACGAATCCTTGGACTGTGATGCTGCTGCCAATAATACGACTCTGAGCTGAAACTGCTGCTGTTGCACCAGATAGAAGCAAAGCCAAAACATCCTGTCAGCAATAGCTACAGATCTCTCTCTCCTGTCAGCAAAGAATGATGGGTAAAAAAAAAACAGTAGTATGGGATATTTCCTGCCCCTTGAGAATTTTCTGGCGGAAAAAATACTTTTACGCCACTACATAGGTGGCGGTAAAAGTTTGCGAATATTCTGGCGTTAATTTTGTCTTTAGCACATTTCGCTGTTTAGTAAACCAGGCGTTAATGTGTACGTAGCTTTATTTTCAGCAAATGCGATAACTGGCGAACAATTATTCTTGCGCAAGAAAATTCGCAAATTTATATTTACCGCAGGTTAGTAAACTGGCGATAACATATTTGGCGAAAATTCTGTCTATGTATTGTGCGAATATTTTTAACGCACTTTAGTAAACGGACCCCTATATCTGTTATTCCATCTATTTAGCCTTGTTATTCTCATAGAAATAGGGAATGACCATGAAATAGGCCAAATGTTTAGCAGCATGAGGGCCCCTGATACCTGGGCCCACCGGGAGTTTTCCTGGTATCCCTGTGGGCCAGTCCGACACTGCAACCCCCTATCATCACAGATAGAAATCGTGGGTGGTGCCCTACAATACTTAGCAAATTCCTGGCCCACCACCTACTAGGCCTCTTGTGCAGGGCCAGACTGGGAGTAAAAAGCAGCCATGGCAAAAAAAAAATCAAAGCAGCCCACATATAAATGTATGACATTGGTGCACACATAAGCTAAAAAGAAAACATTGGTGGTCAGGGCACCCAAACAACATGAAAAAAAACACCAAAACATTGGCAGTCAGGGCCCCCATAAAAGTATAAAAAATGGTGGCCACCCCCCCCCCCCAAGTACAAACAAAACATTGTTGGCCAGTCACCCCATGAAACCATAGGTGGCCAGGGTCCTCCATTAAAATAAAAAAATATATATATATATATATACTGTATATATATATATATAGTGCCCTATAAAAGTTAAACACAATACTGTGGCCAGGGATTTTAAAAAAAATAAATTGGTGTTCAGTGAAAACTTACCTTTAAAATTTGCCGGGCCGTCTTCTACCTTCAGCACCCATTCTTGTTTTTTGGCTTCAGCTCCCATTTGGCCAGCGGCGATTCGGGAGCGGCTGCCGCCTGAAGCAGCAGCCCAGATGCCGCTCTCCCCCCTCTCCCGCTCCGCGCTTAGAAATTAGCACTCGAGTGGGTCAAAGGGGGGGCAGCATCACTAGTGCATTGAGCTCAATGGCGCTTTCTGCACTAGCGGAGCCGAATTTCAGAGTTAAAACCTGGAACTTTGGCTCTTAAAATTACAAGAGGCGGCTTTTTGCTTCCCCTTGTAACTGGCCGCTCGCTACTGCCTGGTGCAAGTTTCACCTCATGGCAGGAGCGACATTTGGCTTTTCGGTTTCAACTCCCATTCGGATTTTCAGCTTTGGCTCCCACTCAGCGGCTCTAATTCCCTGACCCACTTAACCCTTAATTGACCGGCCCACGCGGCATTTGCCTGAACTGCCAGATGGTAGTCCGGACCAGCTTCTGTGCCCTGGGCAATGCCAACCAAGTAGAATGAGACACCTGTTTCAAATTCTTTTTGAGAGTTCCTCTGGTCATGCCCTGTTATGGCCAAAGATGCATTAGATTTACCCATAATATGCAGGCCTCACCCTTTTTACCATTTCTGAAAAAGATTGTCGCATATCTTCATGCCCCCTCCCCCCAATTGGCACTTAACCTGACAGGCCACACACATATAATTGGGCCGGATCAGGCCTGGCCTGGAAAATCGTGGGTTCTGGCTAATGCCAGGGGAACTTTTTTAAAAAGCCATAGAGACAGTGACTGTTTATTGGTTCCATGGGAGGCAGTTTGGGCCTCTGTGTACCTAAAATGTCAGGGCCTATTTTGATTGGCAGTCCTGACCTGGCCACATAGGCACTCAAGGGGTCTGTGCCCTAGGGGGGGCAGCCTTTGCGTGCCTTTATGATTCAACATATGGATTTGTATGCTTTTTTTCCTGCACACAATTAATATGGAGTCTCTCTTTCAGGACAGCCAGAATTAACTGATATCTAATCCTGTATAACTAGACAAGTCAATATAGATCATCTTTTACGGGTAAGGAATTTATCATGTGGAATGTTTGGGACTTGTTCCAGGTAAGGGATCTTTTGTACTATAGAGAGCCATGACTTTCCTAAGTGGTGTGCAGTTTCTTTATTTGGTTGTGAAACAGTCTATCTTCCCCAAGTTTTCTCTGCAACCAAACATTGG
This sequence comes from Xenopus laevis, assembly GCF_017654675.1. NCBI lineage: Eukaryota > Metazoa > Chordata > Amphibia > Anura > Pipidae > Xenopus > Xenopus laevis. Next base: position 41,524,817 of record NC_054388.1, on the reverse strand, counting down.
TTAGAAAGTATAGCAGTAAAATAGGAGAGTGTCTGTATATGAAACTAAACTGTAGCTGCTCTGTGAATAGGACTTTACCTTGTTTAAACTGAAGGCTCCTAGCTGAGATATTTTTAGGTTGATTATTCCAGCCCCCAGACCCATTGTGAGCAAGGAGAGATCAAACCATGTGTATCCCCAGATAAATGTATATTTACTACACAGCACTTGGCCTCTGGCCTCTTCAATAAACACAGAGAGCAGTGCAAGTTATTGGAGCTGGCAGATTCTAGCCCCATATACAGACACCACTCAGTGCAGTGTACAAGGCAGTCCTCCTCCTCAAATATTTCCCTTTAACATTCCCATCTCATCCCCCATAGTATTTTGTTGCATTTTCACTGGCCAATTAAGCCTTCATTCCACATGCCAGAGGATCTTTATCACTCACTGGAGAGGGTAATGTTTATGAAAACATTTTTATTGGTTAATAATGATAAGGTTTTATAGTGTATTTTAGAAAGTGTAATTGCTATTAAAATCAATATTTGTCTGATACTGTGTTCCAGTGAGTTCCAACATTTGAAACAGTGATGCAAAAGGCAGCTGATTAAAGCAATACTGACTTTCCTATGAAAATCCAGAGTAATGTGTCAGTATTAGTGATGGGTGAATAAATTCGCCAGGCGGGAATTCACTGAGAATTTCAGTGTTTCGCCGCCAGCGAATAAATTTGCAAAACCGCAGGGAAAATCGATCCGCGAAAAATCTGCCGCGCTGAAAAAAATTGGTTGCACATCAGAATAGTCCCGTGCATAAAAATTGTTGCACGTCATAATTATTTGGACGCCCATTGAATTCAATTCATTTGGACAAAATAGGTGCACGTATAAAAATTGTTGCGGGCGCCGCAATTGACGCGCGTCAAAATGATGCCCATTGACTTCAATCCGTTTCACAAATTTTTCGGCGAAGCAAAACGGGACAAATTCGCCCATCACTAGTTTGTATTTCTAGAGGGGATGAGGTTCCAACTTCTTTCTACCTGAAAGTCTTTCCAAATCGTCCGAGGCCAGCTTTACCTAACACTTGGTTTTAGATGGCTTAATCCTTCCATAGGCTGGAATACTGTTTTCATTTTTAATCCAGACTATGGAAGGATGACCCACACCCGCTTGTCCAGCATGTTGAGTAAACATCACTATTTCTTCAACTCTCTGTCCCCTCCGCAAAGAGTAGCTGCAGTCTGTATGGGGGACTTTTGGCCCCATCTTGTAATACTAGCATGTTTCTATGGATTGTCTATGACCTTGTCATTATCACATAGAGAACTGACTTTTGCTACATGGTTTCTTGAGTCAGAGCTTTAAAAAAAGAAAGAAAACAAATGCTGCTTTCTGTTGCAGTAACATTACAAATAAATGTAGAAGCTTCTAAATGTAGAAGCATCTAATTCATTTTAAATGTAGATTGGGTAATGGCTTCTATTATAGCCATTAGTGGTATCCATTTATTTCTAAGTGATTGTTATCACATAAACACTTTTAGTGTATAGAAGTTTTCTTCACGTCCTTGGTCATTCTTCATACATAAATAGCATTCCAAACCATGACATTTACAGTAGTTTTTCACTTACACCCAACGTCACTGAACCTCATCAGTGTATTCTTTCTTTAAAAGCTTCTAAACCTTCAGACCTCCAAAAGACCTCAAAAGTCAGCCGTGCATCTGTCTGACAAACCTTTTTCACAGGCCCCTTTCTGTCAGTAACATATAGATCCTCTGCAGATGTACTGACATTTAGAAAGGAGAGCTGGCAAAAGATGTTTGAACAGTGGAAGATTTTTATTTTCCTTTATTATGCTTTACTTAAATAAGATCCGTCCGTAGGCAGCTGAATTTCTACAGGGCCAGAGGGCAACACCGGCATTTACTTTAATTGAAAGTAGCAAATTTGTAAAGGCAAATGTATTGAGAGATGATGGAATTTTTGGGACATGCATTCTGTCTTTCTTCACTACTTTAGCAGAGTAATTACAGAGCAAAAATAATAATTATCATAATTCACTGATCGCCGCAGGGGGAATTCTCCTCTAGATGGGGAATAAACTTGACAGAAGGATTCTGTTTAGCTATTTAGCAACCCAAAACACAGTTTGTATTTATATCATTATCGGTAGCTTTATGGGCCTAAAGGAAGTATGCAGAAAGCCATAGGCCAAACAGGTAGGTTACTAAACAGCTGGAAAAATCTGTTCATGGCAGGTTGGAGGAGACAATGGTTTTTATGGTAGTGTTGCTAATTATGGGCTGACACTTTAAAGAATTATATTCTGTATAAGGATTCAAGTGAAGCTACTGCAGAATCAGTGGGCAGCTGCTCAGTCTAAAAGCGGCCCAACCAATTACCCTCTCTGCCCAATTGACCGGTGGGCTTAATGGACGGCAAGTGAATGAGGGGCCACACACAGTTTGACTGCCTTCCTGTTTCATTCGTTTGTACAGAGCGCATGAACTATCAGAGAAGCAGGAGGGATGAACGAGGTGTGCAGTGGTGATTGTTTGGCTGAAATGAATGGAACAATACTTAGTTACAGTACTGGATTAAATATTACATTAATACACAAACTGATCATTTTTTGCAGCTGCTTTAGCCACTACTGAGGGTCCCAACCACGCTTTACTGAAGCCTATAGCAGAGCATCTGTTAGAAATGCGATCAATCCATAAATTATTAATTCAACAATAAGCAGCTTTTTGTTAAAAATCACTAACCCCGTAGTAGTCTCCTTGACCACAATGGGAAGTGGTATGAGACAATTAATTCCTAGTGTTACATTACAGCCATGTGTGATTTCCCCCATCATTCTCTTCTACTCTATAAGGGGCTTTGACTCTGGGAAGGCAGTGAATATGATCTACTTAGAATTTGTTAAAGCATTTGATACAGTGCCACACAGAAGGTTACTGATAAAATTAAGGAATGTTGGCCTGGGACATAGGACAGGTATGGGATCCATTATCCGGAAACCTGTTATCCAAAAATCTCTGAATGGTTATCTCCCATAGGGGGAAATTTACTAAAGGGCGAAGTGACTAACGCTGATGAAAACTGCCAGCATGACGTCATTTTGGCACTTCGCAGATTTACAAAATCTTCTATATAGTAGGGTCTCTTAGTAGTACAATGGTTACTCACCACATCAAGGAAGTGGCCCAGGTGCACCGCCCTGGGCCCTCAGCACAAGGGGCGGATAAACCAAAATCTCGAATAGAATTCGATTTACTAACGGTAGCTGGCATAATTTCGCTGGCGTAAGGAGATAGACTCTGGCGCAACTTCGCACTCTTACGCCAGGCGAATTTTCGGTCTGTCGAAAGAGCGTTACTACGCAAATTCACTAAGTTTTTGATTTTACTGACCGTGACCTCTATCGCCAGACTTGCCTTCGCCACCTCGGACCAGGCGAAGTGCAATAGAGTAGATAGGAGTTCCTCAAAAAAAAGTTGAAAATTTTTCTAAGTCCCAAAATACGCTGGCGTGTTTTTCCTATTTAAAGGGTGATGGACTGAAAAAGATTGTAAATTTTTTTGGGGGTACCCTCCTTCCCCCTACATTTACTAACATATGGCACCTAAACTATACTGTGGGCACATGTGTAGGGCAATATAACAACTTTATATAATTACATTAAGGTTCCCTGGCCTTGTGTAGTGTAATGTATTTGCTGCAGCATGTACGGCCATTGTACTTTAACTGCACGCCGTATGCTAATTAGCCAACGCTAGCGTAACTTCGAACTGCTGAGTGTAATTTCGCTGGCGTAATTTCGCCAGCATTCAGTACCCTGTGCTCAACTTTGGATCTTCGTGAATTAGCGTTGTCCAGGCGAATTTTCGCCTGGCGAAGTGTTTCGATGTGCACGAAGCCAGCGCTGGCGAATTTTTGCCGATTAGTGAATTTGCCCCATAGACTCTATCCAAATAATCCAAATTTTTAAAAATGATTTCCTTTTTCTCTTTAATAATAAAACAGTTCCTTGTACATGGTCCAAATTAAGATATAATTAATTATTCTTGAAGGCAGAACCACCCTATTGGGGTTTATTTTTCTAGTAGACTTAAGGTATAACGATCCAAATTACGGAAAGATCTATTATCCAGAAATCCCCAGGTCACGAGCATTATGGATAACAGGTCCAATACCTGTGTTAGTAATTGGATAGAGAATTGGCTAAAAGATAGACTACAAAGAGTGGTGGTAAATGGAACATTTTCTAATTGGACCAGTGTTGTTAGTGGAGTACCGCAGGGCTCTGTACTAGGTCCCTTGCTTTTCAACTTGTTTATTAATGACCTGGAGGTGGGCATTGAAAGTACAGGTATGGGACCTGTTATCCGGAAACCCATTATACAGAAAGCTCTGAATTACAGAAAGGTTGTCTCCCATAAACTCCATTTTTATTCAAATAATCCACATTTTTAAAAATGATTTCCTTTTTCTCTGTAATAATAAAACAGTATGAGTATGAAGTATTATGTGAAGTATTATTTTGTATGTGACAGCAAGTATTCTTTAGGTTAACACATACTGTACATACATACATATATACATATATACAAATGAAGAAATCAATCATGAGAAGTGAACCCTTCCTATTATCCAGCCTTTCTTATGTACTTTTCAATCTTTATTCCCCTTCCATTTTTCTTCTTCCTGTTTATCTTCCTTCCTTGCCTCCAGTTTTTTCCAGCTTACTTTGTTTAGTTACGGAAGCTGACCATACATGCACCAATAATATTCAGCTTGTACCATTATTGGTATATGTATGGTGGCCTGCTGATCCAGACTGATATCCATGTACTATCTGTCAGTTCACTTTATCTGCTAACAACAGACCATGTTGTCTAGTGCATGAAGCATTGGCAAATGAGAAAGTAAAGATGATCTGTTTATTTAATATAATTTGTCCTGTACGAAATATTGGAATAATAGAAAGACAGCCATAAAGTGTATAGCCCCCTGTACACTCCATCCATTTGACCCATTGGCAGAGAGCATGCCCATTGGGCCCATGGTTGACCAGCTGTAACGAATCCTCACCCTAGTGGTCTAGTGGTGGTGCGGCGGGGACGTCCGCCGCACCGTCCTGCTCCTTCACTGATGGCTTCCTAATGCGTGCCGCACGCGCACTTCCGTATTTTATAGGCGCATGCGTGCTGTCGTGATTACATCAGCGCGCAATGGCGCGAAATTCAAATAGGATTTAAAGGGACATTTTCTCCTATGTCATTGCCCGTGATAGGATTTGTTCCCGGTGCTGTTAGCTGTTGCTATTCTGTTTGAACCTGATTCTGATTATCTGTTTTGACCCCTGCCTGGCTGTTTGACTACCCTGATCTCTGGAACCTGACCCTTGCCTGAAACCGACCTTGATTCTGCTCAACCCTTCTGTTTGACGTTCTGGTTTGACCTCTGCCTGTTATTTAACTCCGATTCTGCCTCAGCCCATCTGATTGATTACCCGGTTTTGACCCTTGCCTGCCTGACGATTCTAGCTAACTACCTGCCTCGACCCGACCAGTCTGACCACGAATCTGTCTTACGTCCAGGTGGCATCTGAGTACGCTGAGTCACAATACTGGTGATGAAGCTGAGCCGAGACCAGGGAGCTTGGCACTAGTTCTGGTTTAGGGTGCCAACCGTGACACCAGCATCTCTGAACAGATTATGCTGATTGGAGCAACATTCCAGAGTATTTATTCCAGGAAGATCTTTTTTACAAGTCTTCAAAATTGAGAAAGCCAATTGGACGACTGATGAAACGTCTTCAAGAAAAACACAGCAAGTCCATTTGAGTTGACTTATTGCTACAGATATACCATGACCTTGATGAATGACAATCTTCACAAACATATCTCTGAACCCACATATCTGTTAGGCCATTGTTACAGAACAGGCATGGTAAACACCTTTGGCAATGCTGTATGTTGCATGCAAGATGGCTTAAATTCTATCAACTAAATTGACATCACAGCCCATCCTGTCTTCAATCTGCGCCCTCTGAGTTCCCCCCACAATTCTATCAACTGCGGCCATGAGGGGGAGCTGCAGCCTACGCATTTGTGGTTGATGCATTGAAATGTCCTGAATACTATAATTTCCAGTTTTCCACATCAAAATGATGTCTGTACCTTACTCTATAGGTGCAAGTACGCTGTGTGTGCTGATGCTGGCTGCTGAAGTTGAAGGTAGCGATAGCTCCCCTGCTTCAATAAGCACAAAGCCAAAAAGGACAGATGCACCAAGCACAACTATGAGGAGCAACTTTGGATGCAAGTACCTTTGTTGTCAATTCATGTGAATGCTACTACTTTTGTGGTTGCAGTTGTAAATAGTGAGGGGCGAATTTGGTGCGTTTTGCTTTGCTGAAAAATTCATGAATTTCCCTCAAATTTGCAAAACAGCGGAAAATTAAACGGCGCAGCGTCTCGTTTGTGACGGCGACGTCCGTTTTTTTCCAAAAGAAACTGACGCCGGTGTCCATTTTTATTTGACCCAAGCAAATTTTCAAACCAGTTTCGCAAATTCACGCCTGGCGAATAAATTCGCCCATCACTAGTTGTAAATTAATGTAAAGACTGCATTTGCATTTTGTGAAGTGAAAAAATAGACCTCAATATACTAATAGTAGGAGGGAAATTCAAAATAATAAGGAAGGATTGGTTGAATCCTGTAAGACGATTGCTAGCTGTATGTGTCTTTCTGTAATATGCATGTGTTAAAGGAACAGTAACACCAAAAAAATGAAAGTGTTTTATAGTAATTAAAATATAATGCCCTGCACTGGTAAAAAAAAACTTTAGTTTATATAAACAAGCGGCTAGGTAGCCATGGGGGCAGCCATTCAAATCTGAAAAAAGGAGAAAAGGCACAGGATACACAGCAGATAACAGATAAGCTCTGTAGTATAATGGGATTCTGCAGGGCTTATCTATAGTTGTGTTTCTGAAGCAAACACACCAGTTTTACTAGTGAAAGGCAACACTACATTATTTATTCATTTCTTAAAAACACTTTCAATTTTTGATGCTGCTGTTCCTTTAAAGCAGGCCCTGCGTGCATTAACCAGTAACTTCCCCTTGCAGGATACAAGTCTGTGCCTCTCCGTCATGTAACCAGCACTTTGGATTAACTCTTTCCTGGTCACACAGCAAAACTGCCAGCAGATGGATCACTCTTCCACACTTGAACTTCAGACCCTGACACAATGATGAGTGAGAAGGGAAGATGTGGTGTTAGCATAGAAAGGGTGCACATTCATGTAGATACAAAAGTGCTAAAGTTTAAACATTCCCTAAGGTATAATGAGGTAGGAAAAGGAAAACCTGGCTATGACAAACAGAACTTGTCAGGAAAATAGCCTAATGCTTCTGGTGACAGCTCAGTCTCTAAAAACAAAAAGTGAAATATTATACTTTATTTAAATCTTCAGGGTTAAAGGGTTTCCCTTTATCTTCCAAAACAGGAGGTCCTAAATGTGCTTGTCTTTCTGACGTCAGCCCCCTGCACCGAGCCCTGAAATTAGATATGTTTACACTTACAGCCGCCTGGAATAAAACCCTCCTTTTTTTCCCTGACAGAGTGCAGCACTTTGTCCTGATAGAGATTATCTTGCTGTAGTGAACTGTACCAAGAGGGGTTGCACTCCTTTATTATGTACCAAGAGCTCATTGCCTTTAAATGCATACTCCCTTACAAAAAAAATGTTCCCTTTATAAGGATTTCTCATGCATTTTTATTCACTTCTAATTATTACTGTCCAGTTTCCAGCTATTAAATATAATTTATTTAAAGTACAAGATATAATGTATTTTATATCTGTACAAAATGTCTTACCAAAAATGAGTATTTTGACAAATTATTGGTAGATCACTGCAGCAAGTCAAAACCTATTTCAGTGATTATGAAATTAATCTATGCACAGATATATCATTTCATAGACTATAAGCTCTTCAGGCTAGGGACCTCATTCCAACTGTGTAGTGACATTGCTATGAATTATATAATTATATTCTCTTATGAATTTGATTTATATTAACTGTACTCTATGTGTGTTTTTGCCATGTCAAACCAAGCAATGCATATACAGTACTTGTTTTGTAACTAGCTTTATACATCACCATTATTTATATAGTGCTGACATATTTGTAACCCTTTATTGTCTCTGTAGATGGCACAAATTTGTTAAACTATTGGATGCATAATGAAGGCTTTTATTAAAACCCCATAACATTATACAAACCATTCTTTGCAGTTGAACATGTTGCTATCTAAGGATCAGTGTTGCAGAGGTTAACCCAACCCTTCACACAGCAGGATGCCCTTTGGATGTACAGCTTGTCTGAAAGGGGAGTGGATTCATTCAATGACCTACGGGCAGAGGTGGCAGAAAGTAAATACGTACAATAAAGGAAGGGAATTATTCTTGGCATACAGTTCGGCCAAGTTTATGGCAACACAAAGGACCAAATAAGGCCTTTTGCATAAGGTGAGAAAATTGCTCAATATGCAGGGCTAGTAATTAACTATTGGAAGAGTCAGCCTTCTGTGTTGTAAACACACTACAACTCCCAGCATTCTCTGTCAGGCCCATTCAACTAGATAGGGTATATACAGTGGCGGAACTACCTCTGGGCCTACCAAAGGTCTGCACGTGTGTGGAGTGTAAGACTGGGATGCCAGGGGCCCACCAGAAAACCTTAGTCCATGGGCCCATTCTCCAAATTATTTCTCCTCTTCCTCATCTCACTCAACCTCTGTTCTTCAAGTATCTTTTCTTTATATTCTATTATTTATTATTCTATCTATTTAGTCTCTCTGTGCCCATACAGAAGGCCAATGGTTAGAAGCAGGAGGGCCTACTGACACTTGGGCCCACCAGGAGTTTTCCTGGTATCCCAATGGGCCAGTTCGACTGCGTGTGCGAAGCCGCCGCAAAAAAAAGCTTTTGAAGGGGGTGGGCCCGGCTGCATGGCCTGCACCTGGGCCCAACGGGGGTTCGTTACGTTACTGGGTATACAGGTATGGGACTCATTATCTGGAAAACCCATTATCCAAAAAACTCCAAATTACGGAAAGGCCATCTCCAATAGACTTATCCAAATTTTAAAAAACGATTTAATTTTTCTCTGCAATAATAAAAGAGTGATCGTCAAGATTAAAGTGCGCTCCTAAGGCTTCAAAAAAAAAAGATGGAAAGAAGAAGATGCCAATAGTGTATCACCCTAAATTGAAATGGGCATGATTTTATCAGACCTACTTACAATCAGTAGGAACAGTGATCCAGAGCCGGGCTAACCCGGCCAGGTGCCCTAGGCAACCTGGCGGGCTACGGCCCCGGCTCAGTGCGTTCGAAACTGCCTATGTGCGAAACTGCATATGCGTGAAACTGCGCTCCAGCGTGCAGGCTCAAAGCTTCACTCCAGCGCGTATGCGTGCAATGATGGGCGCGCATGTGCAGAAGCGCATTTACGCGAAAGCTACAAGCGGCAGTTTGGGAGAGACGGGACCGGACACGGGGTAGGCAACAGAGCAGAGTACGTGCCTGCCGCCCCCCCCAGTTTTTCGCCCTAGGCACGTGCCTACTCTGCCTACCCCTAGTTCCGGCCCTGCAGTGATCAGCATGTATCAGTAGTGCCTTCTTATGCTTCCGAATATTTTTAGGACCCGCTGATATAGAAGCCGCAACCGTGAAGTATCCCCTCCGGTGGCCCAGACACAAGTTGTACTTAAGAGACGCAAGTTGTAAGGAAGCGTGTCTCAATGATTATTTTTTGTAAAATAAGGACAAGTGGGTCCTAATTTTTTTGTACGGCCACTAAGCAACCGAAGGTACAGATTTCATCTCTAATAAACTGACTGAATAATAAAACAGTATCTTGTACTTGATCCCAAATAAGATATAATTAATCCTTATTGGAAGCAAAACCAGCCTGTTAGGTTTATTTAACGTTTACATGATTTTCTAGTAGACTTAAGGTATGAAGATCCAAATTACTGAAAGATCCGTTATCCGGAAAACCCCAGGTCCCGAGCATTCTGGATAACAGATCCCATACCTGTATAGGGTATGGCCACCTGGATTGCCCATTCATAGCGTAATGCATACAGTTGCCTTTAGAAGCCAGCAGAGAATTTAGGGAATGAAGAACTTTGAACGAGATAAGATAATCATGCGATAGATTATGCACGGCAAATAAATGCCCTTAAGAAGAGAACACGTGCTTCATTAATGAATCCTTCACAATTAATTTTCTGTTTCAGATTTGTAACTGCCAAACGTTAACCTTAACCCTTAGAATGCTATTTGGTAGACTTTGTGTCCTAACAACAAAAGATATGGAGTTGGGAGTGCAAACCATCTCCTTCTTTTACTGCCGTCATTGGTGCAGAAGTTCATGAAAGGTGTGTTCCCACAGATGGGAGTGTACTGCAAGTGTGTGTGTCTGTGCCTCTCTCCTCAACTCTCCCATTCTAGATTTGTCTCTCTAGGGAGGTCACTTATCCCCTCAGGATCTTGGCGGAGGGAGCTGCAGAAGTCCCAGGGGACCATGAGAAAGTCTTCTTATACAGGTAAGCACTGACAGCACCTGCCCCTCTGTCTTTCCTTTTGTTTGTTTTGCTTTACATGCCCTGGGAAAAAAACAGGATACTGGTAAATAAACTTTCATTCTTTTATGTCTTTGCTTTCATGCAGCTGACAGTGTTTGCTATATGTATGTATTAACTTTGCAAACCTCTGCCTCCGGGAAAATAGCACCTCGCAATCTATAATACATTCAAGAATTGAAAAGGGTGTTTATCTTTTAAAGGGTATTTGTTTGAATAAAGTATTGGGATAGTACATGAGGCCACCCTGATTTTAATAGGCTAGCAGGTGCCAATGTGTGACCGTACAACTCACTGGTATTGACGGAGACTATTGTGCACAGAGCCAAAGACATACAATACTTGTCCTCATGGTAGAATCATATTGAGGCCTCTCCAAACTTTGGGAATTAGCCATTTTTTATAACTATATACCGAAACTGCAATCATTGTCTCATTTGGACCATACACCTCCTGGGCCCTACAGTAGTAACATGGTTTACTATTGTAAATCCCATGATGCCAGTATTTGGTTAAAATTTTAATATATTTATATGACTTTACATTATGTTGAATGACCAGCATAAAAGTCATTTGTACCACCTGCATAATCACAACATTTTAGTTCTGAAAGCATATGGAATTCCTTTTATTCCATACTCAGCCCTAATTTATATTCAGCCTCTTTGACCCACATTATCTTGTACCTTAGATATTCCTTTTTGTTGGTCATTTAACCTTTGAGCTAAATTTTATATATAGATATAGATATATATATATAGAGAGAGAGAGAGAGAGAGAGAGAGAGAGAGAGATACTGTATATAGAGAGAGAGAGATAGATATATACTGTATATATATACACGAGAGAACACCACTGCTTGATTGTAATCAGCTTGAAAAAGGAACTAAAATGTTCTGAAAGCTTGCTATGATTATATTAGTTAGCCAATAAAGGTATCACCTTTATACCACTTTCATATTTTTCATTTCAAAAGGGTTTCCCTGTATCAGCTGCATAGTTATATAGACGGCTATGCCCTTCTTGGATGTTATCTTGTAAGATAATAAACCAGGAGAAAGCTGGATAAGGGGGCTCTGTGAGCTGTAGTTCAGCAGCAGTTACAGCGATAACATTTCTCTGTGTCTCCAATAATTATTAATTACAAAAGAAGTTCTATCTTTTACATTATCTAGGGATAATGGGTGGCAATGAACCCATGCTATCTTTGCTGGCAGGTGGCTGCTTGTAGTTGTAGTTTACCAACAGTTTGAGCAATAACATTAGCCTATTAATATAATAAACCAACACCCATTCCTGGAATTCTATTATACCAGGGAAAGAAGTGTGTGGGGGTTGTTCCACTTAATCTCACAGTTGTTTATAGCATTACCTAATAAAGTATGATTTTATTTTGTTATTCTGCTGATCTTTTTTTTGTTTATCAGCCCTTTATGCAGTGAAGTAACCTCCTAAGTTTGGGAATAAGGGTTGGGGCAGACTCGGGGAGATCTAGTTGCCTGGCGACTAATCGCCTCTTCTGTGTGGCGACAATCTCCCGGAACTGCCTTCCGTATGCTTGAATGAAGAAACGCCAGCGCTAATGCACTCACGAGGAAACTTCGGACGACTTAGGAAACTGAAGCGCCGCGAGTGTATTAGCGCAGGAGATTCTTCATTCAAGCAGACAGAAGGCAGTTCGGGGAGATTGGTGCCTCGCAGAAGAGGCGATTAGTCGCCAGGCGACTAAATCTCCCCGAATCTGCCCGTCTGCCCCAGCACTAAGACGTGTTTTATACACATGTTGAGACTGCTTTTACTGTGTCAGTGCTACCTACTTGCTATGAGCTGTTCCTGCTCTGTAGAGATTAGTATCTGCTTTATTTTGAACCTAAGGCAGTGAGCAGTGGCGTAACGAAATGTAAATGTAGGTCACCCATCATAACGGGAGGTTGTCCTTTTTTTACCAATATATGTTGAAATTGTACACGATTTAGGGCCTCATGGGGCCCCTATACCTCCTGGGCCCCCCTGCAGCCACAGGGTCTGCTTCCTTTGTAGTAATGCCCCTGGCAGTGAGCAATAATAAATGCCCAGTTCTACAAGAGGCTAACAGGGTTATAAAGGTCAAAAGTGACTTCCTCAAGGTCAACTGATTGATTGAAACAGGGACTGAGAATGTGCTTTACCCTGGGCAAAGTCTTATCCTTGTCAATATGGACGCTATGTAGCACCCTGTAATCATATGGCCCAGAAAGAAGCAGAGCAGTGTTGTGCATGCACCTCAAACTGCTGTGCACACAGAGCAGTGGAGTGTGTAAGTGGAGACATGGAGTGTCTATTGAGAAGGACACAGTTTATACAGCACATTGTCTCTGGCAACCTGGAGCATTGCATCAGAGTAATCACCTGTTTGCTCAAGAGAAATGACACACAGGCAGCAACATGGACTTCCAGGAACAGGTCTGATCTGGACTTTATATGGGATTGGCTGAAGGATTTCTTTGAGGAGTGTATTATACACACGCAAATACACACTTGTACCTGTAAGGTAAATGATTACAGGATGAAAAAAGAGGATTGAAAGGTCCATTATAAACTAAATACAAAGACCATAAAAAAGGTGTGAGGTGGTGAGGTCTGCAGTTCAACTACAAGTTGCAAGGGTCAGTTACGGTCTCAGCCCAGCAGAAATAAAAGAAACTGGATAGGACAATTTTTGTTGATTTAAAGGTTGGCTCTGCTGGCATTCACCTCTAATCCTTCCCTCGCACAGTGTTAAAGCCATCGCCGTTATCCCTCCATCGGCAAGAGCCAGCATGTTGTGATGACACAATGCACTAAAAGAAAAAGTTCTGACTTTAGACCCTGCGGCAATACCTCCTCTGTTGTAAGGATTTGATGGGACTATGATCTTAATGCTCATCCTCTCACATGGATAGTGGAAGCTTTCCCCTTACAGTGCCGGTTCTGCTAATGGAAAACAAGAGTTTATCTTAAACCACAAAACCTGTGATTTCATTTCTTTCCCAGCTAACCTTCTGCCTTTATTCCTTTCACCATCTAAGATCTCAATTCCTGTTAATGATCACTTACCTGGTTCATAAAAAGGGGATATACTGTACATATGAAAAGTAAAAGGTAGGCCATACATCTGTTCTACTTAGTTATATGCCCATTTATGCCCAAAGACTTTCTGGAGATTGCCAGAGTTTTGGGGGGTCATAATTCCATATTAATTTCTAAATGCCAATTTGGGTGAGATATGGGGTGAGTGCTTATTTTGCTGCTTTAGGTACCCCAGGGCAGGGTGACTGGTATCCATGGAAATTGCAGCACTCTCAAGCAATAATTTTAAAACCACCTTTATTTCATAACTGGCACAGCATGAAATAATTAATATTATCGCTTGGGAGTGCTGCGATTTCTTTGAATTTTGGATGAAAATATGTGGCTGTGAAGAATACTCTCTATCACTAAGGTGATAATTGACTGTTTGTTGCAGGGTGACTGGTATGCCAATGATTCTATATATATCTGTAGCCTTGTTGTGATGTAAGGGAGCCCAGCGGGTACCCATGGAATTATAGAAGGGTGACTGTTACACCAATGTTTCTATATATCTGCAGCCTTGTTATGATCTAAGGGAGCCCAGCCAGTTAGTGTGAGGTTTGGGGGTGAATGCCTTCAGTACCCATGGAAATACTGTATATCAGAGTAAATGTTAAACCATTGGTTGTCAATAAACTTAACACTTTTAAGGGCTATGGAAGCTGATAAGGAAGTTGTGGCTGGCAAGTCTGCAAACAGTATAGGCTTAGAGAAGATCTATACTACACGCTGCCTCAGGTATGTCCTTATAGAAGCTAGAGAAATGCAAAAGAAAAATGAATATATATAAAGATAGATAGATAGATAGATAGATAGATAGATGATAGGTAGATAGATACAGTAGATAGATAGATAGATAGATAGATAGATAGATAGATAGATAGATAGATAGATAGATAGATAGATAGATAGAGATATTTGTCAATTTCCATTAGGGATGTACCATATCTTGGATTCAGTTTGGGAGACCATTGGTCTCAGAAAAGATTGTTTTCACTACAGACAGGTTAGAGCCGAATTGTCAGATATACAGGTAGAAACAATAGAATTCTACCTCTATCTGATGATTCAGCACTAACAGTGGTCGATGTTCAGGTGCCTTCAAAGGCAACCGATCAAAAATTTCCAGCCAGCCCGATCGACGAGCCGACTGATATCCAAGTCTTCTATTAATATTGGTTGGCTCATCGATTGGGCTGGCTGGATGGGGCTGGCTGAATTTATTGTTTCTACCTGTTAGCTGACTCATATCCAAGACTTCTGCCGTTATCAATCGCCCCGTCTCCCCCCATAAATGCACAGAGTATCGTACGACACAAAGATTTGTGCAATATTATCGGTGCATCTGTGGCACCGTTATAATCATGTTTGTCACACAAACAAGGAAACAGGAGCTTTTCTGCAAATGTGACCTAAGTATGACTTGGCCTTGCATTAACCATACACATGGAAATCTTGAGTTCTGCTGCTAAAGGAGTGAAGTGACAAGGGGATGGGGGGTGACACACTGGAATGCATGTCTCGGTTATCTGTACAGAAAGATGCCAAATGTGTGACGCGCAGACAGGGCGCCCTTGTCAACTCTGCACGACCCCTTGACAAACACCTCTCTGGCACAAAACGCATCAAGACATCTTTCCCTTTTTCTACAACATACTGAGATCATTAGAGACTGCATTTCAGCATTGTCTAAAAAGTGTCATCACTTGACTTCTAAGTATACCAGGCATTGCTGAATGAATCTGCTATTAGCAGAACCCTTCAGGACGACATTTCAGCATTTTTTGTGGGTTGTACGTAGGGACCCCAATTTACGTTTTTACTATATTATTTTTTTTATAAAAATGTTGCATTGGTTTGTTTGCTATTCTGTTGGTCTACTGTTTTGTGCATTTGTTTTGGATTTTACCCATGTTTCTTTATACAGTAACATTTACCAGCAACCAATATAGTGAATCGTTCTCTATAAATGATATACATTAAGTATTTTCAGTAGGTTTTAAAGTTATGTGTAAATGGGATCCATTATCTAGAAACCCATTATCCAGAAAGAGTTATAGAAAGGCTGTCTCCCATAGACTTCATTTTATCCAAATAATCCACATGTTAAAAATTGTTTTCCTTTTTTTGCTGTAATAAGTAAACAGTTCTTTGTACTTGATCCAGACTAAGATATAGTTAATCCTTATTGGAAGCAAAACTGGCCTATTGGGTTTATTTTATGCTTACATGGCTTTCTAGTAGACATAGGGGCAGATTTATCAAGGGTTGAAGTAAAAATTTGCAGTAAAAAAAATCACATTTCAAGCTATTTTTGTGTATGTCAACTAGAGAATAGTCCAAATTCGATTTGAATGTCTCTTTAAAACTTCGACTTCGGCCATTCGCCATATAAAACCTGCCAAATTGCTGTTTTAACCTATGGGGGACCTCCTAGAACCTACCAATTGATGGACTTTGAAAAGTCAAAGTTTTTTTTTAAAATACTTTGAATCGAATTCGATTGAATGCACTGTCACTTTAATTTGTAAGATTCTAATCCGATCAGAAATGGATCTATTCACCCAAACAAAAAACCTTTGATTTTTTAATTTGAATTTCAAAGTTATGGGAGTCCAAAAAAATTCTTATTACTTCAAAATTCGACCCTTGATAAATCTGCCCCTTAAGGTATGAAGATCCAAATTACTTAAAGATTCGTTATCTGGAAAACCCCAGGTACCGAGCATTCTGGATAACAGGTCCAATATCGGTTCTAGAAGAAGAGAAGTGCCAGCAGTGTGCAGTAATCTTTAGTAAAGCAACTGAACATGGTCAGTAGTGGCTGAGGCTGCCAATAGTGATAAATGGCAGCAAATAATGTAAAAAAATTGTAACAGTTTCTCTTTAGGCAGTAGGGCTTTTATAATATTAACTATAAAACAAGTTGAACATGTGTCTTGTCCCTGAATGCATTCCACAGAACTACAACAGTAACATAGTAACATAGTAAGTAAGGTTGAAAAAAGACACACGTCCATCAAGTTCAAACTTTTAGTTTTGTTTTTTTGTTATTTATCTGCCTAACTACCAGTTGATCCAGAGGAAGGCAAAAAAAACCCATCTGAAGCCTCTCCAATTTGCCTCAGAGGGAGAAAAATTCCTTCCTGACTCCAAAATGGCAACCGGACTAGTCCCTGGATCAACTTGGACTATGAGCTATCTCCCATAACCCTGTATTCCCTCACTTGCTAAAAAGCAATCCAACCCCTTCTTAAAGCTTTCTAATGTATCAGCCTGTACCACTGATTCAGGGAGAGAATTCCACATCTTCACAGCTCTCACTGTAAAAAATCCCTTCCGAATATTTAGGCGGAACCTCTTTTCTTCTAATCGGAATGGGTGACCTCGTGTCAGCTGGAAAGACCTACTGGTAAATAAAGCATTAGAGAGATTATTATAAGATCCCCTTATATATTTATACATAGTCATCATATCACCCCTTAAGCGCCTATTCTCCAGCTTGAACATCCCCAATTTGGCCAGTCTTTCCTCATAGCTAAGATTTCCCATACCTTTTACCAGCTTAGTTGCCCTTTTCTGTTCTCTCTCTAATACAATAATGTCCTGTTTGAGTGATGGAGACGAAACTGTACGGCATATTCTAACTGTACGGCATATTCTAGATGGGGCCTTACAAGTGCTCTGTACAGTGGAAGAATGACCCCCCCCTCCAGTGAATCTATGCCCCTTTTAATACAGCTCAAGACCTTATTTGCCCTTGATGCTGCCGACTGGCATTGCTTGCTACAGCCAAGTTTATCATCTACAAGGACTCCAAGGTCCTTTTCCATTATGGATTTGCCTAGTGCAGTCCCATTAAGGGTATAAGTGACTTGGATATTTTTACATTTATCAACATTGAATCTCATTTGCCACTTAGCTGCCCAGATTGCCAGTTTGTCAAGATCATGTTACAAGGATGCCACATCCTGGATGGAATTAATTGGGCTGGATAGTTTTGTGTCATCTGCAAACACTGATACATTACTTACAATACCCTCCTCCAAGTCATTAATGAACAAGTTAAATAAAAGTGGACCCAATACTGAGCCCTGGGGGACCCCACTAAGAACCTGACTCCAAGTAGAGAATGTACCATTAACAACCACCCTCTGTACTCGACCCTGTAGCCAGTTTCCTATCCATGTGCAAACGACTTCATTAAGCCCAACAGACCTTAGTTTAGAAAGCAGTCGTTTGTGGGGCACAGTATCAAACGCTTTGGCAAAATCCAAATAGATCACATCTACTGCCCCCCCACTGTCCAGCATCGTACTTACCTCTTCATAAAAAGCAATCAAATTTGTCTGACATGACCTATCCTTCATAAAGCCATGCTGATTGCTGCTCATAATGCCATTCACTAGGACAAAATGTTGAATGTGATCCCTTAACAAGCCTTCAAATAATTTGCCCACCACAGATGTCAATCTTACTGGCCTATAATTGCCAGTCTGAGATCGTAATCCCTTTTTTAAATATTGGAATAACATCATCTTTTCTCCAATCCATAGGCACCATACCAGATGAAATTGAATCTGAGAAAATCAGAAATAGGGGCTTGTCTAAAACTGAACTAAGCTCTCTTAGAACCCGGGGGTGTATGCCATCAGGCCCTGGAGCCTTGTTTACATTAACTTTATTAAAGCTTTATGAATCATATCCTGAGTCAGCCACTGATTAGACTGAGCTGAGCCATCAGTGCAGCTATAAAGTGAGCCTGGGAACTCAGACTCCTCTATTATATACACTGAAGAAAAGAACTGATTTAGCACATTTGCCTTTTCTGTATCTGTTACAACCATACTGTACCGTTATTTAATGGAGCAACACTCTCAACCTGCATCTTTTTACTATTAATATATTTAAAAAACTTTTAGGGTTAGTTTTCACCTCCACCGCAATGAACTCTTCATTTCCTTTCTTTGCCTTCCGGATTGCTGATTTACAACATTTATTACAGTGTTTATATTCATTAAATGCAGCTTCTGTCCCAACAGATTTGTGCTATTGATTTGTGGCAATTCTTACCTAACTGTCAGTTTACCTCCCCAGGGATGAGCAGGGATCCCATCTCAATGGCTTAGTTACAGGCAGAACAGGAGCAAAAGAATAGAATTATACAAGAAAGATGAAATTGTGTAAATCAGTAAGATGGAAACTGGCACACTTTTAATAAAACCCACATCATTTATCAGCCTGCATTTAAAGGTTTAGAGGATTATAAACATGTAAGGACCTGTGTATATCATGCTGTGCTGGAACTTCTCATATATATATACTGTATGTATAAGATTTAATACCCTTGTGTTTCAAATTTCCTACTCTTTGCCCATATTTGGCCACCTGGTGGTTGCAAAGCCAGGCTCTATTTTCTGAGCCTATTATTTTCTCTTATTGTTTATCCCACTGAAGTCTGCCTTTGCACCGAACATGTGTGCTGCACTTTATTCTGACAGTCAGACCTAGGCTTCCCTTACCACTGCTTGTGGTAGTACAGACCTGGGATTATAATACTACTAGTGTTGTTGCAGATAGTGAAAACACCTTTACAGGAGAACTACAGAAGTAGGCTAGAATTGCTGTAAATTATGTTTATGTTCCAGCACAATAAGCATCAGAATAATCAGCCTTGTAGAATCAGCTTATATTGCCAGCGCCGGATTTCAATAAGGGGCGCCCCTAGGCCGCACGGTCCGACCAGGCGGCCGCGCGGTCCTAGCACCCACCTCACCTCCCCTTCCCAGCACGCCGGCACGCGTCCACATAATGCGGCTGGGCGGCATGCCGCCCCTATTTTTTTGCCGCCCTAGGCCCGGGCCTATGCGGCCTTGCCGCAAATCCAGGCCTGTATATTGCAAACAAACCTTATTTTCTGCTTGATAATTTGCAACTATTCCTAAGCTTAGCTGCTCAGAGCCCACTGAGCAGGCCTGTGTCGCAAACACTAACAACATCCAACATGGAAAACTCCTGTGGCAACTTTGAAGGCCTGAATCATTATTACTTTAGAGATGCTGAACTTTTAGGTTGGCTCAGTATATAAAAGGTGGCTTTTTTAGCCATAGCCATTTTTAGGGTTTAATTCTCCTTTAATGAACTGAAACCATACAGCTCCTTTAAGTGACACTGTGATCATATATTTATTCCCTTTCTGTATAAACCCAACGCAGGCATGAAAAAAGTTCCTGGGGAAGCCAAAATAAGGGCTATGATTGACCCAGTGTGGACCCAGTGTGGATGGATAGCCTACAGGAGGCTATTTATTCATGGCCATAAACCTGGCTTTTATGCAACCAAAACTTGGCTCCAAGCCAGGAACTGAAAAATAAAAACCTAGGAGCAACATCGAAGGTGATGGTGAGCAACATGTTGCTTACAAGCCACTGGTTGGAAACCACTGCTCTAACGAAACCCTAGATTAGCAATAGCTAAAGGCATTTAAGGCCAGTACACACAGACAAAGGCCCTTTGACTCCAGAATGGACGTGCTCTTCCTGCATGAATACAGTGCTACATGCATTCATTATCTTTCCTGTCTCTAGCCATACCTTAACTTGTGCTGTACCTCTCAGTTATTTAATTTGCACCTCACATTGCATTTTTAAGACATCAGTTTATTTACTACGACTGACACAAATGCTATAACATACAAAAATATACATAGCTTCATTCTGGACAAAGCTCTAGATTGGAAATCCAGCACTAGACACAATTAAGTGCAGCACACAAGGCAGCCCTCTATTTACAGTCTGGGTCCAAGTAGAGGGCAAAAGGGGGAGTGTTATATAGGTATCCTCCTGCTGGGGTAGAATACAGGAGGAATTCTATTGTTTCAACCTTTATACAAGGCATAACTACAGATGAAGCAGACCCTGCGGCTGCAGAGGGGCCCAGAATGTATAGGGGGCCCCCTAATTAATGAGCAATTTCAACATATATTGGTAAAACAGGGCAGCTTCTCTATAAGTTGGAGCCCTAAAATGTATTTGCTTTGGGGCCCAGTAATATCTAGTTACGCCACTGCCCTGCTTAAGACAGGCAATGCTGTATTGATGCAGGGAATGCAGGTGTCTTGAGTACTTGTAGGAAATTAGACAGAGGAGGATGCAAATACGTGGCAAGTTACATTACTTTTTTTGTACTTTTCAGCCTGCCTACACTTATCAAATGACCCCCATAACATTGCATTTATTCTGACCCACCCATGTCCCTGTGGACAGTTTTTAAAAGTGAACACACAGTTTTAATAAGTTCCCACAAAAGATCAAAAGCACACACAGACTTGAGGATACATTGCTCTCAGCCCATTTAGAGAAATCCATTGACTTTTGCCGGAGACTGTGGAAGTGTTGCGGGTCAGAAGGGAAAATGGTGTGTGTCATTATTATTTCAAGGTCTATCTCTAGTTGTTAAAAATTACTTTAGACTTTATATGAGATGCAATGGCTGTTCCCTTGAATGCACGTCCCAGCTTGTACCTGTGAAAGAGTCAATATTTACAGCATATTTCTGGCTCACATTCCTCTGTATGCGGCATAAAGAACATTTCAATTGTATCTCATAGTGACTAAACCACAAATCTTGTAACTGACATGAAATACAACAAAAAAACAGGCTTACAGCCACTTATTGCTCTCCTTACCTAGTATGTCATCCATCACAGAGCTTGTGGTTGTACAAGGCATGAGCCCTCAGGGTATAATGTAAAGTAGATCCATCCTGCAGAGCTTTACAGCAGCCAGAGAGACGCAGAACCAAATACCTTCCAACTGTCCCGTTTTTAGAGGGACAGCTCAACCCGCAGTCCCTCGTTAGTACTGGAAAGTCCCGATTTTCTCTGCACTGAACAGGCAGACAAAGAAACAATGAACAGTCACAGCTGCAGATAAGATACATTTTTAACAATTTTGAGATAAGCAAATAAGTAATTATAACAATATAAGATAACAGGTCTCTTGGGAGAAGTTAGACTCACAGCTTAAAGGGTAATTCACCTTCAGTAGCAAAACTGTAATAACTGAATAAAAGCAGAGAAATTTTGTAAAATGAACATGGTAATTAGGGGGTGTGGCCACAAAAATTGGTGTGGTCAAAAAATTCGCCACATGGCACGTGGCAACTTTTGACCCTCTTTTTATTTCCAAAATGTTGGGAGGTATGCAAATAGCTTACAAAATACCAAGTCGAGGGGGGATGAGAGGGAATGGGGATAGGGTTGACGGTTGAAACAGCTTCATGAAATGTTTTTATTGGGCAGTTTCACAAACTTATATTGACTTTGATCATCAAGCAGTAGCCTACTGGGATCTTTGTACTTCAGGGATTCCCAGATGTAGCCGGATGAGCTTTCTCTAATGTTAAACTTCTGTGCCTTAAATTAGGGATGAACCGAATCCAGTATTCGGTTCGGGATTCTGCTTTTTTCAGCAGGATTCAGATTCGGCCGAATCCGAATCCTAATTTGCATATGCGGGAAACTGTGTGACTTTTTGTCACAAAACAAGGAAGTAAAAAATGTTTTCCCCTTCCCACCCCTAATTTACATATGCAAATTAGGATTCAGATTCGATTTGGTTCCTTCATGAAGGATTCGGGGGTTCGGCTGAATCCAAAATAGTGGATTCGGTGCATCCCTACTTAAAATGAAAGTGTTTTATAGGAATGACAATATAGTGTTCCGACCGTTGCTCTGCACTGGTAAAACTGGTGTGTTTGTTTCAGAAAGACTACTATAGTTTATATAAACACGCTGCTGTGTAGCTATGGGGGCAGCCATTCAAGCACAGGATACTCAGTAGATAACAGATAAGTTCTGCAGAATCCCATTGTATACTACAGAGCTTATTCGTTATCTTCTGAGTATCCTGTGCCTTTTCTCCTTTTTCAGCTTTGAATGGCTGCCTCCATGACTACACAGCAGCTTGATTATATAAACTTTAATAGAGTTTTTGAAGCAAATACACCAGTTATACCAGTGCAGTATCACAGGACATTGTATTTTAATTACTTTAAAAAACTTCTGGTGTTACTGTTCCTTTAAGTGTATTTTGTGCAAACAGACCATAGGAAACTAGTGAAAATGAAATCCACTAACTGACCACAAGGTGGAGCAGCATTGTAGATATGCTCATTTTTAGGAAAGGATTGATAGTAAACCTGGGAGTCTTGGTAGAAAAGATCTGGGATCTGTGCAAATGTATAACTGCATATCCTAATATGTAACAAGAAACACAGAAGCACCTAAATTAACATCCAGGCAGGTTGTATGAACCAACTCCCTTCCGATGACACCGTCAGCAGTGGTCAGTGTCCCTAATAAACTGAGGGCTAGTGTATGTGCACATGTTATAACACACTGGGGCTCATTTATTAACACTGGGCAAATTCGCCCATGGGCAGTTACCTATAGCAACCAATCAGTGATTAGCTTTTTGAAGCCAGCTGCAAGTAGAACAATGAATGCAGCAATTTGATTGGTTGCCATCGGTTACTGCCTATGGGCCCAGTATTGATAAATGACCCCCAGTGAGAGGAACATGGGTGCCCCCTTTAATCCTGGTCCATGCATGCCCAGGATACATGCTTCTCATGCCCTTCTAGAGCAATGTCTAGAACATCTAGTTATGCCACTTTTACTAACATAGCACTAAATTGTAAGAGTAAAGTCATGTTGCCAATAGTAACACCAATCAGCAATTAGCTTTGAACACTCTTCCTAAAAGTTAGAAAATTAAAGCAAAGTTGTGACTGATAAACAAGCGTGTCTGTGCACACAAGAAACTAAAGGGAAAGTTGGAAGTAATCCTTTCAACCTTCTTCCCTACAGGCTTACCATGTTACTTAAATAAAACGGGATAATGGTAATTATAAGGGGCAGATTTATCAAGGGTCGAAGTGAAATCAAGGGAATTTTCGAAGTTAAAAAATTCGAAATTAGAAGTAATTTTTGGATACTTCGACCATCGAATAGGCTACTACGACTTCAACTTCGACCTTCGATTCGAAGTAAAAACGTTCGACTATTCGACCATTCGCTAATCAAAGTACTGTCTCTTTAAAAAAAACTTTGACTTCAATACTTCGCCAACTTAAACCTGCCGAAGTGCTATGTTAGCCTATGGGGATAAGTTTTTTGTATTCGACGGAAAGTCGTACGTTAAAATCATGCGAATCTTACAATTCGAAGTACGATCGGAACACGATCGGAACACGATCTTACGATGCAAAAAATCCTACGAATTCGACTTCGAATTTCGTAGTATTCAATTCGATGGTGGAATTTCTAAGTATCTTCCACTTCGAAATTCGACCCTTGATAAATCTGCCCCTAAATGTAGGATTGAGTAATTGAAGCCAGTTACTTTCTTCTTTGTCAGACCGTGTTAGGTTACTGTAACTAGCACATCACTTGTATTGGGCAGCTAATGTCCGTAGAGAATGATGGCAGTTGTTCTTCTCAATAGATGAATGCCCACGGGTTATACAAACGCGTGATTGTTTCTGTTTCACCCTTTTTTAAGTTAACTGGCCTTAAAGGGCTTGGCACTGATCACTAGATAGCAAACAACAGCCCCACAAAGCCTTGTATTATTGACTTGACTATCACAAGATCACGGCAGTGTGCAGCTAAAAGGGGTTTGCTAAGGAAGAATTAATAAAGGGATCGTTAGACTATTCTGCTTGCTTACTAAGGGAATATTGACCTACTATAGTTTTATAATCAAGTATGGACCCCTGAGATTCTGATTTAGAAAAGAGCAACAGCATCCCCAGCCAGGCCTGGATTTGTGGAAAGGCCACCCAGGCCCGGGCCTAGGGCGGCAGGATTTTAGGGGGGCGGCATGCTGCCCAACCACACCCATATTGGTTCAAAAACACTGGGGATGCACTGGAGATACAATAATTTTTTTAATTTCCCATGCGCCAATCCCCATTGATCCAGTCCCCCTGGAGGGGACAGGGGCAAAGAACGGTAGTGGGCCTAGGGGCGGCCCCTATGTAAATCCGGCCCTGTCCCCAGCCCAGCACTTAGAATTTGAGTTAATGGGTCACCCTAAGATTGTAGAAAATACACTCAAATGGTACAGAAAAGTGAAGTTTTGGGCCGTAACTTAATTTAATTTTCCATTGTAATTGTGCCAGTGTTTGGGAGGTATGTATATTATATGTTTTTGCACTAGTACTTAAAATAAATGCGATTTTGATATTAAAAAAAAACTTGTTTGTATACCATCTGGCTTGTGTAGTGTATGTTTTACAGGTGTGTATTTGTAAGCTATATTATATATATCCCAGGTAGAGATGTCGCGAACTGTTCGCCGGCGAACTTGTTCGCGCGAACATCGGGTGTTCGCGCTCGCCAGAAGTTCGCGAACGTCGCGCGACGTTCGCCATTTTGGGTTCGCCATTGTTGGCGCTTTTTTTTGCCCTCTCACCCCAGACCAGCAGGTACATGGCAGCCAATCAGGAAGCTCTCCCCTGGACCACTCCCCTTCCCTATAAAAACCGAAGCCCTGCAGCGTTTTTTCACTCTGCCTGTGTGTGCTGAAGAGATAGTGTAGGGAGAGAGCTGCTGCCTGTTAGTGATTTCAGGGACAGTTGAAAGTTTGCTGGCTAGTAATCGTTTTGATACTGCTCTGTTATTGGAGGGACAGAAGTCTGCAGGGGTTTGAGGGACATTTAAGCTTAGGTAGCTTTGCTGGCTAGTAATCTACCTTCTACTGCAGTGCTCTGTATGTAGCTGCAGTGGGCAGCTGTCCTGCTTCTGATCTCATCTGCTGACTGCTGCAATAACAGTAGTCCTTGTAAGGACTGCTTTTATTTATTTTTTTGTTGTTTTACTACTACTACTACTACTACTATAAGAGCCCAGTGCTATTAGTCTAGCAGTGTTGGGGAGTGGGACTGGTGTGCTAATCTGCTGCTCCTAGTAGTTCAGCAGCACCAACTTTAATTTTTTTTTTTAATATTCATTTTTTTTTTATTTTACTTTTTTTTATTTTACTACCGCTGTAGTAGTGTATAAGTTGACCTTTTAGGCATTATTTGCCCTGTAGGCATTATTTGCACACTGTTTTCTTCAACCCGCCATCTAGCTGTGTGACCTTGTTCACATTCTGTCTAAATATCCATAATATTACCGTCTCCAGAAAAAACACCGGAGTGACTTTTTTCAAGCAGCCATAATATATTTTACGTAATCCGTATCCACCGCTGTAGTAGTGTATACATTGACCTTGTAGGCATTGTTTGCCCAGTTTTTTGGCCGCAGCCACTGAAGCACAGAGGCCAGAAAAAATATGCCATATAAATGCTGAAAATAGTCATTTTTTGCCATACGTTGACTCAACGTATATGGCAAAAAATTACTATTTTCAGCATTTATATGGCATATTTTTTCTGGCAACTGTGCTTCAGTGGCTGCGACCAAAAAAACTGGGCAAACAATGCCTACAAGGTCAACGTATGGCAAAAAATGACTATTTTCAGCATTTATATGGCATATTTTTTCTGGCAACTGTGCTTCAGTGGCTGCAACCAAAAAAACTGGGCAAACAATGTCTACAAGGTCAACGTATGGCGAAAAATTACTATTTTCAGCATTTATATGGCATATTTTTTATGGCAACTGTGCTTCAGTGGCTGCGTCCAAAAAAACTGGGCAAACAATGCCTACAAGGTCAACGTATGGCAGTTGTTTAAAGAGAACAGTAGATTACTAGCCAGCAAAGCTACCTAAGCTAAAATGTCCCTCAAATCCCTGCAGACTTCTGTCCCTCCAATACAGAGCAGTATCAAGCAGATTACTAGCCAGCAAACTTACTATCATCTGTCCCTGAAATCACTAACAGCTCTCCCCCTACACTATCTCTTCCAAGCACACACAGGCAGATTTTTCAGATACATTTTTGCCCTTGATCCCCCTCTGGCATGCCACTGTCCAGGTCGTTGCACCCTTTAAACAACTTTAAAATCATTTTTCTGGCCAGAAATGTCTTTTCTAGATGTTAAAGTTCGCCTTCCCATTGAAGTCTATGGGGTTCGCGAACCGTTCGCGAACCGCTCGCATTTTTGCGCAAGTTCGCGAATATGTTCGCGAACTTTTTTTCCGACGTTCACTACATCCCTAATCCCAGGGTGTCTGGTTCTCTAGTGGGCCTTAGGGCACCCAGTCTGACACTGACCCTATGGGGCAGATTTACATAGGTGCGAATTTTCGCATCGAAATGCTCCGCCACACTTTGCTAACGCTATTTTGCAGCGAATATGCTTATTTATCAAATTGCGACATTTCGGAGTGGCAAAGAACACTGACGTCTTTTTGTCAGTGCAAACATTTCTAAAAGAATTTTCGCTAGCGTTACTTTCTTCCTACCAAAACGTCATTAACATATTTGTGTCAATCTAAATATGGCAGTACTAATAGGTCATATATATGTCTATTAGTGATTGTTGGTGAAATTGCTGGAAGTGGCCACTTATTCTAAAAAAGTCCAAGGAATCAAAATAAAAACAAAAGAGATTCTCTATTGTCCTAGACATGAGCCCACCCTAAAACAGCTTGAAAATGGTTGAAAAAAATGTACAAAAAATATATATTTAACAGTTACAACCTTTAAACATAATCCCGCATTAAAATATGAAAAAATGCCAGCATTTTGTCTTTCTTTTTAATGTCTTTTCGGCATACAGGATATGATGTCACTGACAAGATTGTGGAGGATGTAGCTTTACATTATTAATTCTCCAGGTATAACCCGGCGAAACAGACTCTGGCAAAAAGGGTAGCGTATTGGGAAGTTTGCGGAGTAACGATCGTTCGCTGAGTGAAGATTCTCCTGGCGAAAGGGTGTGAAATTGTGTTAGCGCTGAGCTCTTTCGCTAGTGAATTGTCATCTACGGCTCGCCTTTTAGTAAATCAACGTTGTCCCTAAGAATTGTCTTTATGTCGAATTTTTGCTAACGACAGCCACTTCGCCCTTTAGTAAATCTGCCTCTATATGTGTATGGGGGGTGGTGGCTATTTAAAATTTCTATTATTGTCTCTATTTTGATAAAATTTATTTTATGCATGGTACCCACAAAGCATTATTTTCTCCCACACTATTCACTAACTGGCGCAGGCGTCAATTTGCTAGGGAAAGAGACCTTAGCTAGCGTTCATTTGCACTCTATCGCTTTTCGCTCTGGTGAAAGGTTGTTACTCCGCAAATTCACTAAAGCACGGATTTTACAGAACGTCGCCTCTTTCCAGAGTTGTCTTTGGCACCACATCATATCCTGTCTGCCGAAAATGCATTAAAGTTCAAAAAACGCTGGGGACTTTTTCTTTTTTTAAGCGGGATTGGCTGCAAAAGTCCTAGCTTGAATTTTTTTTGGGGAAACCGCTTTTCTCCAGACATTTCATTACATATGGAACATTCATTTTACAACTTTGCATGATAGTGAATTGGTGTGTTCGTATCGCATTTGGCCTGGCGAAGTGGTGCGAGAAGAGTGCGAAGCCGACGCTGGCGAGTATTTAAATCTGCCCCTATATTACAGGTATCTGTCATTTTTAATGCCGGTGGTAATAATACTTCTAAAAGTTAATTATTATTGCTGAATATGACAGGAAAACATTGCTGGAAAAAAACTTGCTTAGTGAACCATTAGAAAGTAAAATTACCACTTGAAAATGAGGAAATATCAGTGAGCAGAGCCGTTAATCTTCTATATTTCCTTCCTCAGTTGCTGGCTCTGACAGTGACAGATTTACACTCATCTTTATTCGTCCGCAGTTCCCATTTCTTGATAAAACATTAGTGAATCATCATGTGCTTTCTATTGGTGCCTCTGTGGAACACAATTTATCTTGTCACTCAGGGGCTTATTTATCAAAGGCGCGAAGTGACAATTCTCTGTACAAATTACCAAAGTGAATTTCACTGCTGTGTTTATTTAAATAGGTTTACACAGTGCTCTGTCTTGGTAACTTTATTAGTAAATTATCTCTTTTAGTAAATATGACCTTAATGCTTCCTGTAACACAGGCAGAGTGGTACGAGTTGGATCACATGGATGAAAGTTCACACTTTTTACTGACAATGCATCATTTTTAAACCACTGCTGTCTGTCTTTCCTCAGGTGTGACACGTACCACTAGTGGGAGACTGAGGAAACTGAGTAGCGATGTGACAAGCCCAAGTAAGTGAGTTTATCTGGGTACCTGCTGAGTGATACAGAAGTGTGGGTGCTAGTGTTAACTAAAGTAATTAACTGCCTTCTCTATCCTGTTTGCATCGACTAAAAATTAGACTCAAATTAAACCAAGATGATTCCACATACACAAACATACATATGGGCTTCTTGTATCTTACTTTATTCTGAGGGTAGAACTTCCCTCTCTGGCTGCTGCAGTATTTTCCTGTTAAATCAGCCCCTTTAATGATGCCAAGTGTAACTCTCATCCCCTCTATCACACGTGAGCACACGCTTTTTAGTTTCCCCTCTCTCTTTCTCATCCTTTTTCTTCCACTTTTTCCCAATTCTTTCACATTTCTTCTAGCAAATGTTACTCCATTTTGTGGTGTTTATACAAATGGCCTGTAGATGTCACTGTGCTCATACTTATACTGTGCATACTTCCTGGTAGCTTAAAAGTGAAAGTTACTGTTGTGTAACGGCTGCATGAGAGCCTGCCAATAAAGCACTGTTATCCTCTACTCATCCTCGGCTACCCAAAACATAACGCACTTCACTTTCCTCTTTTTATTATTCTGGTTTCTTTGTATTTCTACTATTGAAATCACTGAAGCTTAAATGATAGCAGATAAGGAGACAGTAAGACACTGATAAAGGTAATTCCAGTTTGGGTGAAATCTGGGTCATATGCACCAGTTCCACTAAATACCTCCCCAGTTCCCTGCCCCCCCCCCCCCATACAGGGCACTGATGTATTGTACTTCCAGTTCCTGAGTTGCTCTCTTTCCTCTGGTGACACGGGTGCACTAGTTTCATTTGGAATCAGACTGAAGGGTTTCCCATTGCAATGATGTCAGTAAACCAGGGACAGAAGTTTGATGGAGGTAAACCTATATAGACCCTAACCAATTGACATTCAATTCAGGACTAATCTCTATTGCCTTGTTTGACCATAGGAAAGAGAACAGCCATGGGCAAGCTTGTTGTGTAGTTGAGCACTTGGGCTTGTAAGGAAGGTGACAGGGAAAATATTGTATGTATTCCAGCCTACATGTATTGTATGTGCTGTATACTGGTTGGTTTGTGGATCTACCATGACGTCTTGTATAGTATCCATCCATTTAGCCGAGGGACGATCAGTCTGATAACATACGGGGCTAGGTAATGTATGGCCACCTTAAGAAGGCAAATGCAAATAGAACCAGAATCCATCCAAAGAGAGCTTACCCTTTCATTACTCTTATGATGTGTGCGTGTATCACAATGCGTAGATGCCACCATACCTAAATCTCAGAATAGTGCTGCTCTTTTGGAAAAACACAGGATTTTGCCTGTAATCTGCGGTGGTGATAAATATTCAGTTTCTGGGACTCAATTAGAACATGTAGGGCAGTGCAAAAGTGCAAAAAAAACAGGCGCCAACCTCTGAGTTGGTTGCACTATGCACTCTGTCCCGTGTTTAGCACAATTAGCACAAAGATCTATCCCCAATATAAATATAAAGCACTATGTTTGCCCAGAAACAGTAATAGATAGCAACCAATAAGCTGTTTAAAAGGTACTGCACGATCATGGAGTGTTCAACCTAGATAGTTTTCACTTGAAAGTGCTGGGTGCTTTACCCTGATTTACATAGCGCCTTTAATTACATAACCCCATATGTGGCTGCAAGAATTACTATGCTGCCTCTTATTTATATAGTGTCCACAGGAAAATTCAAAACCATAACAACTAGAACACAATTACTTTAATGCAGACACTAAAGACTTAGCAGCCAGAAGCATATTGGGGCCTCACCAGATTTACAAGCGGCCACACAGTTTGAGCACCAGCTTGTACTCAGCACCATGTAACATTTTTTGGGTTGAATTGCTTGTTCCTAATGTTTTTCTTATCCTTGAAGGTGCTACACTTGTTGAGTAAAGCAATAGCTTTTAATAAACCACTTATGGTCAGAGATTGCTGCTACCTAGTGCAGAGGCCCAGCAGTCAGGGCAAGTGAGGGGTTAAATAGCTAGGGCCCGATGTAATCCCCACACTCCGGCCAAGGATTTAGCGGTGGAACAACATAATTGCTAACAGGTACGACAGGATCTCTGACTGGAACAATGTATTACACTTTGGCAGACTGTATAGAGATTTTGGGATGCAGAACCAAGTTTAAGGGGGGAAGGGAGAGCCCTTAATGTAACGTTATAGATGAAGATTAGGGGGCAGTATTAATGACCCTGGGGTATTAGAACTAGTTAATAGAAGTAGTTTGGGTTTTATATATTTAATCCTTTTTTTCAGTTTTTTAGCATGCTTGAATTGAAAGTCATTTTTGGATTTGAATGTGACCATAGCTTTGTAATTGCAGGCATCAGGATCATAAAAACAACTGTGGGGATAGAGAATGGAAACAGTGCTAAGCAAGTAGAGTTAGTTAAGGAGGGGAGTAGCCAAGGAGAGTCAGAGGGAGTTATTAATCAAAGAGTGAAGTTAGAAATCACCACAGTCCACTAGTGGGAAATTCCGCCACTCTCTATTCATTTCTATGGGATTTTTTTAAGAGATTATTTATCGATGTGTGAAAGTGAAAGCTCACCCTTTGATAAATATGCCTTTATAAAAACTATAGAAATGAATGGAGAGCAGCAGAATTTCATATTAGTCGACTGTTGCGATCTCTGACTTCACTTTTGATAAATATACCCCAGAGAGTGAATGGGAAATAATAGGAGGTCAGATGTGGAGAAAGCGTAAGGAGTGGGCATTAAAGAAGAAATTTGAATTATTATACTTTATTGATTTCCAGTCTGAAACGGAAGTAGATTTGTGGTTATCATCAATTACCGTAGTACTGGCGATTTGTTGAAGGATGACTAAAGGTGGCCATAGACGCATCAATAATATCATTTAAAGTGGACCTGTCACCCAGACACAAAAATCTGTATAATAAATGTTTTATCAAATTAAACATGAAATCCAATTTCTATTTTTTATTAAAGCATTCATAACTGTTGTAAGCTCATTTAAAAATCTCAGCTGTCAATCAAATATTGTCTGCCCCTCCTCTATGCCAATGGCATAGAGGCAGGGCAAACAATTACTTTCACTTTCCATT
Organism: Xenopus laevis; assembly: GCF_017654675.1. Lineage (NCBI taxonomy): Eukaryota > Metazoa > Chordata > Amphibia > Anura > Pipidae > Xenopus > Xenopus laevis. The sequence continues at coordinate 41,492,742 of NC_054388.1, read as the reverse complement.
CCGCACTTCCTAGATGTCACTGCTCTCCACACATTTTCTCATTCTCTTACCATTTAATTGTGTAGCCAGTGCATGGGGATGAACATCAGGTCCCCCATTCTGGTGCACAAACAAGATTTTGAGATGATACAAGACTTGCCTTAATAACAGTGTCCAAAAATGGCTTTTGCCTGCTTGCTATAAATATGAATTCCCAGACTGAAGGAAACAAGATTCAAATAATTTATACAGTGTAATTAAAGTTCATTTTGCTTGACTGATGTGATAAAAAAAGATTTTGAATATTTTTTTTGGGTGACAGGTCCCCTTTAAAAATATGCGTGTGTATATCGGTTGGATATCAGTCAGCTCATTGATTGGACTGGCCGGAAAATTTTGATTGGGCACTTTTGAAGGCACCTGAATTTGTGCTGATTTGTCAGATATAAGTAGAATTCTATTGTTTCTTACTGTTTATCTGATAATTGAGCTCTAACAGTTAAGGTGCCAATAGACGTTACAATTACAATCTTTACAATTACGATCTTACCTCCCAACAATCGTATGTTTTCAACATTAACTGTTAGAGCTCAATTGTCTGATATATAGGTAGAAACAATAGAATTCTACCTCTATCTGACAATTCAGCACTAACAGTGGTTGATGTTCAGGTGCCTTTAAAGGTCCTCCCATCAAAATTTTCCAGCCAGCCTAATCGATGAGCCGACCGATATCCAAGTCTTCTGTCGATATCGGTCAGCTCATCGATCGGACTGGCTAGATCATTTTGATCACCCTTGAAGGCACCCCAACATCGCCCACTGTTGCTGAATTGTCAGGTAGAGGTAGAATCCTCTTGTCTCTACCTGTATATCTGACAAGCCAAGTGATATCCAAGTCTTCGGCTGATATAGGTTGGCTTGTCTCCCACCATAGACGCACTAAATATTGTACAAAACGGGTGCATCTATGGCCACCTTTAGTATTGAAAACAAATGATCTTCTCAGGAAGGATCGTAACTGTAATGTCTATTGCCTCATTTACAAAGTATCAAATGAAAAAAAACAACTGGAGTTACACAGTAGCACCACTGTCCACCTATGCCGCCCTACGTGTTTCGCAGAGTTACCTGCTTCTTCAGCTACTAACGCATAGGGCGGTATAGTTGGATGGTAGTGAGACAAGCACCATACCGCTCCCCATGTAGATAGGCAGGTTGCGCCTGGGCACTAACGGAAGGGAGGGGGAGCTATTTATATTGGCAACTGATCCACGGACATGGTCTGGCACTGCGCCACTGAAGGTCACGCAGTGAGTTTGTATAGTGATGTATATGGTGTTGTCTAAGGGCACACGGGCAGATTCGGGGAGATTTAGTCGCCTGGCAACTAATTGCCTCTTCATTCGGGGTGACAATCTCCCCAAACTGCCTTCTCCCTGCCTTCCGCCTGCTAAAATGAAAAATTGCCTGCGGCAATGCACTCGTTTCCTCGTGAGGCAACTTCGGGCGACTTTGGAAATCAAAGCGCCGCAATTGCCATTGCACTGGCATTTTCTCATTATAGAGGGGAGTATAAGTATAAATACTGTTGCCACTTAGAGGCTCACTGTTGCAAGTTGTACACATTTACAAAGTGTCAGAACAGAAAGCTAAGCCAAGACAGAGGTGAACAAAAACCCTATAACAGCATTGCGTCTGTGGCTAATTTATAGCATAGGCCAGCAGTGCCACATTGTAGAGCCATCAGCTGTGAGTTAGTTGTGGTTGATAAAAACCTCTAAAATTACACAAATTTTAATTTTGATAAATAGGCCTCTAAATCTCTTGAAAAGTTGGTCAACTAAAGACAATATCGTGGGCAATATCAGTTTTCTCTGCCACCTCTTTTATATTGACAGAGAAGGCAGTGATATAGCCTTTAGTGTAGGAGAATGCTGTCCCCCATCTATATCTAAGTAGCAGGACAGGTGAGGGGGTGGCAGTAGAGAGGAGAGAGTGTGTGAACAATATACTCCAAAAGAAATGTACAGTGAGTACAGAATGACAGCCTCTCATAGATAAATAGCAAAGCTTTCTCTGGCATGAAGAAGTAAGGAGGAATTCTAGGCATTTTTTAGGGGGCAGTAGGGATAACAGCTGTGAACTGGACAATATCCAGTGACAGGTAGATAGGCAGTGAATGGGAAGGAGCCAGTGGGCTATTCTCTGTAATGGAAGAGAGAGGAGTGTTGAAAGAGAAAGATACTGTTTCATACTGTGCTTATTAAACTGCAAGAGGAGGAGAGGTGATGAAAGAGGGTTAGTATGCGCCTGACCCTCTTAAGGAATGCTCAGAGGTCAGTTGAGGTGTTCTAGGCAAGATAAAGCAGGGTTGCAGCTGTTAAACTTGTGGCTGCTATAGGAGGCTGAAACACTGCATTGATTTATAACGCTGGTTATATTTTTTCATCCAGCCAGGGATCAGATTATAGAGAGCATCCTGCACAGGGTAGTGGAGGTGAACCAATAAGAGGGGGAGAATTAGCCTGTACAGTAATGCCCTAGAAAATGAACTCCAGTGTTTGGCCTTTGGCTGGGGCATTACTTGCACCCATTTGCAGCTCTTGCCCAAGTTGCAGCTGCAGAAATAAGGGAGTTGAGTGGATTCTGCCCCTCAGAGTTTGATAACACACCATGTGAGATGCAGGAGGTCTAATCTGAAGGTGTCATGTTATTGAGGACACTGGCAGTTTTGTGTTTTTTAAACATATTCTCTTCTTCTTATCATATGATATAAAAAAACAGATACAAAACATAATTTGTCTTTTTGCTGGGCTATCCCCCACTGCGCGCGTACACTCTCTCCCCACTCCCCAGGCTATTTTTTCGATAAAGGGGAAATCAGAAGATAAAATCAACAGCCTTGGCTTTTAACCCCTGAAAACTCAGTTGTTATACCCTGCACAATGAGGGGCTGGTCATCAGACATGGTAGTGGTGGGCGGAGTGTTAAGTCTGGTGCTCTGATTTAATGTTGGGTGAGGTGTAGTCTACCTGGGGTATATGGTATATACTTCTGCCTAGCACCACCTGCTGTATGTGAATGCAGAGAGGCAAGGGGATTGATAGTTAACCCTGGATAGATTGACAAAGGGGAAGGAAGGTGCCTAGGTGGGTGCGTAAATAGACAAGAAAAATGAAGGTTTATAGGGAAAACACAACCAGATGTAGGGGAAAATGTGATGAAGTCTGGGAGCACTGCACAGTTTGTTTTTCAGATGCATTTTGTATGGCTACACAGAAATCAGTGCAACTGCAGGATGTGAATATTATGTGTCCTTAATAGATCTTCATGAAAAATAGTTGACATTGTGGTAACACCCAAAACGTTTTACTAAATTTCGCTATGTTGTGGATACATTATTTTTTAGGATCATTTTTACTGCTCTTATGGGTTTTTTTCCTCTACTGTGTGGAATATAAACTACAGTATGGTTGTTAGGGTCACACTGACCCTAGCAACTTGACAGGGGCATAACTGAAGCCTACAGAGTGCAAAAGCAAACTGCTTTTGATATTCCACCAGACACCAACCCATAGGGACAATGCTCAGCATGGTCACATGGGGCAAAAGCCTGATATTATAGTAAATGTTTTCCACTGACCTTAATGGGACATTTACAGCTGGTTCTTCATTTATAGGAGAATGAAAGCCTGACTAAAGAAATAGGCTAGAAATGGTGTACATTATGTTTTGGGCTTCTGTACCAGCCCAAGGCAACCACAGTCCTTTAGCAGTAAAGATCTGTGTCTCCAAAGATGCCCCAGTAGCTCCCCACCTTCTTTTCTGCTGATTCACTGCACATGCTCTGTGCTGCTGTCACTTACTGAGCTTAGGGACCCACTCACAATATATTGTATATACAGAATAGAAAATTAGAAATGTCACAATATAAGGCTGATTAGTATTTATAACAGATAATTACTACATGTCAGATGGGAAATCAGCGCAATCAGCATCAGAATTTAATAATCAGCCTTATAGCATCAGCTTATATTACAGACAACCCGCATTTTCTGCTTGTAAATTTGCGACGACCCCTAAGCTCAGAGCCCACTGAGCATGTGAGTGTCACAGAAACTTTCCAAGATGGTGACCCCCTGTGACAAGTTTGAAGTCCTGGATCATTGCTGCTAATGAGAAGCTGAAACTTTAGTGTGGAAAAAAAGTTCAAAATGGAAAATATGTAATTTTTTTACCATATTAATTTTTAGGGTTTCGTTCTCCTTTAAGTGTCCTTTTAGAGAAGGGCAGCATAAGCAACTGTACCCAACCACTAATGACCTCAATGACCTTACCACTCCCTTTTCAACATTATGGGGCCCATTTACTTAGCTTGAGTGAAGGAATAGAAGAAAAAATACTTCGAATTTCAAATGGTCGAATATGACAATTTCGACCATTGAATTGGCTACTTCGACCTTCGACTGGATTCAAACTAAAAATCGTTCGACTATTCGATAGTCGAAGTACTGTCTCTTTAAAAAATACTTCGACCCCCTAGTTCGCCACCTAAAACCTACCGAGGCCAATGTTAGCCTATGGGGAAGGTCTCCATAGGCTTAATAACAACTTTCTGATTGAAGGAAAATCCTTCAATCGATGGATTAAAATCCTTTGAATCGTTCGATCGTAGGAATATCGCTAAATCCTTTGACTTCGATATTCGAAGTCGAAGGATTTCAATTGGGCAGTCGATTATCGAGGGTTAATTAACCCTCGATATTCGACCCTAGGTAAATCTGCCCCTAAATGTCTATTCCTGGATGTGGCCCTTTCCTATGATATTTTGTCTTGGGGCCACCAGGTGAGAAGTAAGAAGGCAGAGGGAGAATGAAAGCAACAGAAGCAGTAGAGTAGGCAGGGAGACAATACAGTGGAAGTTAAGAAAGTGGAAGTAAATAAGAATGTAAGAAAGGGGAAGCAAAATAGGAGGAAATGAAGGAATGAATGCAGAGGGAGGAGGGGAGAAGGAAATGCAGAAGTAGCTGTAAGGCTGAAGAGTGAAATGGAGACAGAGAGGGGCTTTAAGCAAAGAGAGAAATTGGGAAGAGAAAGACAAAGGAAGGGAGCAGAAGTTAGTGGTGCTCAGGAGGGAGGTGGGGGAGAATGAGAGAGAGAGTCACTGAGGGGAGAGAGGGAGTTAAAGAAGGGAAAAAGTGAGTGCTTGCAAACTGGAAGTGGGAGTGGAAAGAGTTGGGCAGGAACGGTTCCGCCTCCCAAACAAGGGGAGAGAGGCCGGGCTGTGGATAAACCGATGCTGGGGGAGTGATGGACAAGGAGCGCATTTCAGGTAGGGAAGATAACTTCAAAATTCATCCTGTATGCCCCCCTCTCTCTTTCTTTGCACTCTTTTGTTTGATAGCTAGAGATAAAAGCAAAGGGCAGGCACGCTAGCTGGGGGCACCATGTGTGGACTCACATTCACTGGCAGAGCACTAGGTGCCACCGGTACAGTCTGTCTGTAGGATTCTTTGGAGCTGATTTTGCTTTTTCTATAAGATATGAGCCCCCCTTTTTTTAACTTTGGACAACATTATATTTCCTCTTTGATTATTGTTCCTACCAATAAAGCATAAAGATTGTAAGCTCTGCAGAAAAGGCGCCCGTTCTTCTTGCACAAAAAATTTCGCATCATTTTTCTACTAGGGGTTCAGCAATTCGATTGCAAGCTCTATGCCTAATCTGTTTTTGGTTTAAGTTATTGAAAAAAGATATTGGTTTATTAGATTGCCAACTCTTCAGTATAGGTTTGGCTGTTTAACTCCTTGCACACCCTGTGGTCAGACTTCCCGTTGCTGAACTTTGCAGTACTTTCTTACTCATAGTTACTAATTGTATTTATAGCCCAGCAGAATCCTTAATCCCAGGGCTGTCCAGTCTACAGCTGTCCTTAGACTGGGATAGGGACGAGGGATATTGAGATTTGTAGTTCAGTAACAATTGCAGTGCATGGTGGGATCTGTAGTGTAATACCAACTGCAGGGCCAACGATAAGATATCCCCCATTCTGTTCTTTACTCCGACCCCCTGGGCGTATTGCAGTGACTATATTAAGTGATGCATGAAATGAGTCAGAATTGCCAGCCACAAGTTGGCATGAGAAGTGAACACGCTGCAGGGTGAAGTAGAGAACTTCATTGGAACTGAGCAGCACTTTCTTGTCTTACCCAGGGCTGATCTTAGTGGTAGCGGGACCCAGCGTATAAGGTTTTCTGTTTGTGCCCTAGGTTGCCAGTCCAAGTACAACACAGAAACCAGATGCATGGAGTTTTGTGATAGACATTTGGTATATTTATATGCCATTAGCACTGTCTTGCATTGCTATTTCACAGCTACAGTCTCTTCCATTAACACTAATCTGCCTTACTATACACTCTAACCCACAGTGTGGTACAAATTTTTTCTGTACAGAAGAAACTTTTGGCCCTCAAATGGATGGGCCCCAAGAAAATAGTTTTTTGCGTCCCTAGAATTCAGGATAGTCTTCCCTAAGAGGTGCCTCCCTCTGCTCTGGCTCAGCACCATTGTTATGTTGCTCTTTCCAGCAGCTGAGGGGTTTCTATAGTAGAAGATTCAGGTTGTGGCTGCCACGTGAGCACATGGACTAGGAGGACTGGGCTACTTTGCCGGAATTGCCATGTGCAACGTCATTCAGATGCCGCCTTCTGTCTTATTTTTTTATTGCCGTCATATGAGGAAGAATAATGGGAAACTGGAACAGAGGGAAAGTCATTGTGTGTAGGAGATGGAGGCATAAGGTGTTGGTAACATGGAAGAGCAACATGAGGAAAGTTGTGAGGATCCAGAGGGGAATGACAGACTATGGGGAGATTGTAGCTCAGGCCGTCAACAAAAATGTTCATATTAAGGGGTTAAAACTCAGTGTGACTTACTTTGTTTTTCAAGGGGGGGGCAGAAGCACACAAAATATCTGGTACCACATAACAGAAAAGAAATGGCCATGTACAGCTCCCAGAAAGCCATTTTTACACATGCCTGTTCTAAGTAACGCTTAGTGTTTGTGCAGGAGTTTTATTTCAATGGAGTGATGAGGCCAGTAGCCAAGGGGTTAATAGCATCACTGCAGAGGGATGAATAAAGTTCTCATAACAGCCTGGTAGGATAGACTGGGGCAGTTACAGATCACCATGTGCAAGACCCAGCCGTCACTGAGAGGATGTGGTCACAGAACCGAGAACGGTCTGTCAGCAGATTCATTGCTCACTAAGGGAGGGGGAGAAACACTCATTCTGCAGCAGCACACACTCATTGTGCTCTCCTGGCTGTCACTGTCACACACAGACAACTGTAGTCTCTTTCAGTTTGTCACTGTCACACACAGACAACTGTAGTCTCTTTCAGTTTGTCACTGTCACACAGCAGTGCAGGGATCCCTCAGAGCTCCCCACAAGAGAGAGGCTTTGCCACTCTGTAACTGTCACACACCCTCACACAGGAGGGGGGCCCTTTAGACTGTTGAATTGAGTGTCCCACACAAAAAGAGGAAACATACTCCCTTTGTCTCACACATAGTGATGGGTGAATTCCCCACAACATTCGCGAAATGCAACTTTCATGAAATCCGAAAGTTCACAGAGAAATCGTGAAATTCAAACTTTTTTCATGAAAAAATCAAGCAATTGGAATGTTTTCACAGAAAAATCGAGCAATTTGAACGTTTTCACTAAAAAATTCTAGCAATCCATACGTTTCACTAAAATCGAGCAATTGGAACGTTTTCACTAAAATCCAGCAATTCGAACGGTTTCTAGAAAAAATCGAGCAATTCGAACGTTTTCAGATATTGACGCCGGAGAATTTTCACCAGCGAATTTTCACGGGAGATTCGCAAATTTATTCGCAGGCAGCAAAACGCGGAAATTTGCTGCAAATTCGTGAATTTATTCGCCCATCACTACTCATATATATGATGATCTTCTCAACAGTCAGTGTCCTGCACACACAGTCTGCCACTGTCACAACCACACGCAATCAGGAGAGGCTCCATCCCACTCTCAATGTCACATACACACAAGAGAGGGGCTCCTTCAATCTGTTAATGTCTCATACACATTAGGCTTCCTTCGGCCTATCAATTACACATAAGACAGGGGCTCCCTCTCTTTATCAGTGTCAAATTCACATAAGGAAGAGGCTCCCTCAATCTGCCAATGTCATTATCGGGAGAGGGGCTTCCTTCGTCTTTTCGTGTCATACACATGTTAGTCTGTCAGTGTCACACACATAAGGAAGAGGGTCTCTGATGATCAGTTGATATGGAAGACAGGGCCACCATCAGGGGGGCACAGAGTGTACAAGTGTACACTGGGCTCAGGCCTGAAGGGGGGTCCGGCTGTGCTGCACTTTATAAAATAGTCGGTCCCCCTTTAAAGCGCCAAAAATGTTGTTGTTGGGACCCCGTGATTTCTAATGGCGGCCCTGATGGAAGATATAATCATGCTAATGTATTTGCTAATGTATTTGGTTCTGGACTTTTACTCTCTCTCAAGGCCATTAGTTTTCCCTGTCAGGTTAAAAGTTTCACTGTTGGACTGAAAGCGCCTTTGTTCCTTGTCAGTGCTGAGATGACGAAATAGAGAGAGTGAATCACACCCTAGTGATAAATCATTAACCCACTCCCTGTGAGGGGCCGGCAGTGTATATGTGCATTGTATTGCAGCCCTTCCTTTAGCTACACCCCATGTGAGCCTTTAAGTCAGTGCCCATCCTGAATACTCCCTGATCCCTTTGCCCTAGTTCATCCTGTCCCTTCTCCAACTTCCCATTGTCTGATTCCTCCCTGGCTGCTATTTATATTATATTGGATTATGAGGGTAATCCTGCCTGCTCCTCCTGTCACAAAACGGCAACTCTATGTGTAAAGAATTCTGTAGATAAATTCCTCCTATCATATCATTTAATAAAATGACTCTCAAACCCCCTTCTTTTGTTCTTTTGTTAAGGTCCCCATACAAGGGCCGATAAAAGCTGCAGACTGAGTCAGCTTATTGGCCATCCGACAGGCGTCCCCGATTCATATCTGGCCGATCTAGATCAGGCAGGTTAAAAAATCCTGTTGGATTGCGGCCGCATCTACTATGCATGTATCCGGTCCCATGATCCGACTACCCATATTGGATCCATTATGATCCGATTGTTGGACCCACGATCGGATCAGTTGATATAGCTCACTTCAATGTGGGCATATCGGGGGGAGATCCGCTTGTTTGGCGATATCGACAAACGAGCGGATCTCTACGTCTATGGCCACCTTTACTTTCAGTTTCACAGATATGGTATCTGATTGGTAGTATACACAGTGGCCAGCAGGTGGCAGCCTTACATACAAACTGTACAACCTTACATGTAAAGTGAACTATTTTTTTTTTATCCATTTAATAACCTGCAAACCTTAGGAAGATGCTGAAGGATCTTGTGGTTGGAAATATCTGACCTAGATCTGAAAGCAGCCTTATTAAGCTTGCTAAAGCCCCAGGTCAGGGGCGAGATTACCATCACACAGTCATCAAACTTGTAAGTCATTTGTGCTGTGTTGTTGATTGTAGAAGAAATTAATTTGATATATCCTGTTTCACTAGGTGCACACATACTAAAAGTGTAGTCATGATATCTGTTTTTCATACATTTATATAGGAAGGAATGCGCTGTGCAAAGTGGCTATTTGCTGGTGATGGAGGCATTGTGTGGGGTTGATGGTTTTGCTTGTATAAATTATCATCCTGTATCAAACATCCTATCCATATACAGTAGCAAGGCAGGGAGTTTTTTTCACTGAAAGGATGGTGTGACAGTCATGTGAGTGTGCTCTCTTAAGTATATATATATATATATATATATATATATATATATATATATATATATATATATATATATATATATATATATACATACATATTTATAGCTCAATTACTTGGAGTTAGGGTTGCCACCTTTTCTGGAAAAAAATACCGGCCTTCTTATATATTTAACTTTTTTTCCCTATTAATAACATTGGGATCAGCCATCATTTTTACCGGCCAGGTGGCAACCCTACTTGCAGTTAGATTTCAGTTTCCACTGCTTTTCCAAAACAGGCGGGCAACAATGAAAACGTTAAATAGTAGAGCTTACAATATATATATTTTACTCAATACACACATACCTCCCAACTGTCCCTTTTTCGGAGGGACAGTCCCACTTTTGACAGCTCGACCTGCAGTCCCTCATTTGTACTGGAAAGTCCCTCTTTTCTATGCACTGAACAGCCAGAAAAAGAAACAAAGTTTCTCACTTAATTGGCTTTTAGCAGAGAGCACAGAACAGCTAACAGGTGCAAATAAGATACTTTGTAACATTTTTGAGACATAAAAAAACAGTTTAGATAAGGAGAAATATTCTCAAACTTTCATAACCTGCCAAATTTTGTAAAATGAACATGGTAATTAGGGGGTGTGGCCACACAAAGGGGTGTGGTTAAAAAATGTTGCTGCGCTATGTGCGAAAAAAAAAATTGTCCCTCTTTTTACTACCAAATTTTTGGGTGGTATGTACACAGACTCACTAGGGTTATCTTAATCAGGGGCCAATTAACCTTATTGAACGGTTTTGCATTGTGGGAAAAAAACAACGTAGACATGGAATGAACATACACACTCCATGCAGATAGGGCCCTTGCTGGAAATTAAGTCAGGATGCTAATGAAGCAAATTAACAGCAAAGGGCAGAACATACAAATTCTAAGATATGTCAACTCACCCTTATTTTTCATCCTGATTTAAGACCCCTTATGTCGGTAGATAAAGCCCTGGCAGCATCAGACTGGGGGGCTGCTGCCTCGTCACCCCCATATTTACCCACTCCAACTGCAAAGTTCCCTCCTGCCCCCCTGCCTGAGTTGCATCCCCCCTCCGGCCAATATGGGGACAATATATGAACATATCATGAGCAAATCATTTCTACCAAGCGAAGCATTTCAGCAAATTAAACCCACACCTGTCCAGCCTACAATGTTTTAGTAATTGAAGGAAATCAGTTCAGTCTCATGTGTGGTAGTCACTGATCCACCCCAGATTAAATCCTGCAGAAATCCAGTCAATCATATTATAGAAAAATGTGGCAGTGTAGGTGGCAACACATAAGTAAATTTTGCAAATGTATTTATGTATTATGTTAGACATCCAATCACTCCAGCCTTTATACATTACATTTAACTATATCGAAAACATTTTTTATTTTGCACAGCCTATTTACCCAGTTTTTATTTTTACACTGAGCAGTTCCTTTAAAAGGATTCTGGGTAAAGTAGATCTTCACTCTACATTGTGGCTGGCCCCACCTTCAACACTGCAAGTTTCCTACACGTCAGTGATTTACTTGCAGCAAGGGATCACAAGATAAAACACTGTTTCAGTATTTCTTTCCCTTTGATATATTTATTAGCTGTTTTAAATGTATCTGTGCTGTTCTTTTGGGCAAGACCGATTATTTAATCTGTATCAGACAGAGTTTATTAAAAACGTAACCAGTTTTATTTACACCATAGTTGTTTTTTCAGTGGTTGTTCTGGAGGAAAAGGACACAGATCTGCCTTCAAAGAAGTTGTTCTTCAATTAGAAACACACTTTCTTTAATTTCTGCAGTGGGGACATGCCAATACTTCTCTTTCAGGCTAATAATTCTACTAGTGGATTTAAGGCCCCCATTTACGGACAGACCGCTTATTGGCCCGTGTGTGGGGCCATTTGACCTAATTGATATCTGGCAGAAAGTCTGGCAGATGCCGATCGGGCAGGGTAAAAAATCCCGTCGGATCACGTCCGCATCTTTGCGTTGATGCAGTCCCGCGATCTGACCGCCCATATTGCCTCCATTCTGATCAGATCGTTAGGCCCTAGGGCCCACGATCTGATCAGCCTGTTATCGCCCACCTCAATGTGGGCATATCGGTGAGAGATCCGCTCATTTAGCGACATTACCAAACAAGCGTATCTCTCTGTGTATGGCCACCTTAAGGCTCTGTCCCACCCATTATAGCTAGTAGCTATACTCATTGCTTTGACAATATCGATAGGCCCTAAGGGCAATGGCACACAGTTAGATTTGCATCCCGCGGTTAAATCTGTACTACCACAAATCTACTGACGATTATTTGCCATAGGATAACATTAGGATGCAGCCCATTCACCACAATGAATGTTATGGTATGGCAAGTAATTTCGAAAGACTTGCCTCTCCCTTCTTGATGGCAGCTCTGTGTGCAACTAACGTTTATTCTACCTTTAAAGTTTTATTTCCATTTGAGGCAGTGGTGTAACTACAGGGTGATAGGGTTGCTACTGCACCAGGGCCCACGCCCCCATTGGTCCTGGTTAAAGCATTGGTGTGAAGTATTGGTAAGGGAAGGGTACCTGGGTGCGAAATGTGCATGTGTTAAGTTATATTTGCTTTTAGGAATTGTGTTTACAATTGTGTACACTTGTGCATGTGTAACCTTGAGGTACCACACTGGCATGGTAAACTTATATATTCAATATCTAATAAAGTAACATATTTATTTAGCCACAGCTATACACTTTATACACATTTTCGCAACCTAGAGCCAAATGTCCGAAGTTGTGCACAGTCCCATTTTCTATATAATTGTGAAACTGGCCAGACTGCTGCTAGAAGTTGTCTTAAAGGTGAAAAATAACCCTTTTTTGTTAAATAGGATCTCTGGCTACCCAGCAGTGGAGCATTGTTACAGCAATTGACACAGCTATTAGAACTATTTGCCAATAGCTATAGTATTTGAAGTATGTCACACTGCAGTAAGCTAGGAGGACTCTTCAGAATATACACATTTTTGTAAGAGGTGGTACGTCACCTATAAATGTATTTTGCCTTTGCAGACTGTGGGTAGTTCCACTCTATCAGGCAGAAAACACTGCTGTATGGGTAGCAATGTCACCTGCTTGTTAGGGCAGTGACCGAGAGGTAACACCATTGGTTGATTCTCTGGAGACCTAAGTGAATACTGACTGCAGGGAAAACAGGTCAAATATATGGATTTTTTACTCTTATGTCAAAAATCTGCAGTTACAAATTAATTCATTCTTCCACAAAATGTGTTTTGTGTGCAAATTTTAAAGCAGGCCACACATCTCTCTGAGCTTTATTCAATTCAAGTTACTTTAAATAGAGAGAGATCAGGTACCTTTTTGTGGTCAAAACATTTGGTTGGCCCCTTTAGTTAATGACAAAACATGTCAGTAACGTATAGTTCCATTGGATATCCAATGACCATCACCCTACCCTGCCATCAGGGAACTTTAAGTTCTTTAGGTGGCATTAGCTCAACAGTTCGGGACCCCCTTCGATAGGCATTCCGCAGCTTTATTATTGTCTTTTCTCTACATAGCATGGGCATAATTCTAAGTGCCACATTAGTCCCTGCCCCAGTAAAGCTTACAATCGAATTGCCTTAGAACAGACACGCACATAATTAAGCAACTGTCTGACTTGTCTATTATATATGTATATATATATATATATATATATATATATATATATATATTTCTAAATTGTTTTTGTGCCTTTACTCATGTTGATTGTAGGGAAGATGAACAATTTAGAGTTCTAATGACATATGTTGGGTCAGCTTGTTGCCGCCAATATGAGATGTGAGGAGGCTCTGCCATTTCCAAATGCTCTGCTGGAGACATAAAGAGAGGGACGGAAATACCTTAGCCAACAGCTGGGAAAAGCTTCAATATCTTCCAGGGAGTGGGAAGGCTGGCTGCACACAGTAACATCACAATAACCCTTAACCCTTTTCTTTGCAGTACAGTGAGACAGCAGATACGATTTGCTGAGCTCACATAGACCCCCAGTCCTTTATAAGCTGGACTTCCTAATAGAGTGGGGCCTTGGCTAATATTCCCTAAATGCATCCCCCTAAAAACACATGAGCCTTACTTCTTTCATACTATTAACACTATCTGTATAACGGAATGTTTTCACCCTATATCCCTTATTCATTAGATAATAATATTACTAGATATTACTTTTTTATTATACTGTACATTTTACCCCCCCCAAGACAGCATTAAATTGATTCATTTTACCAATATATATGTTAAATTTTCTCATTTGGGCCACACTGCAACCACAGGGTCTGCTTCCTCTATATTTACACCCTTACTCCCAAGGCTACTAATCTACTACACTGTTCCTTAAAGTTTGGGAATTAATCTCAGCCCTAACCACTGCCCTGCTCTGTTTTATTACACTTAGTGTAGTTCAGAAATGAAAGGTATCGAGCCAGCAATGGATTTGAGGTTTTTAAATGAAAGGGCCTTATCAAACCTTAATATCGCACACACTGTGTCCTTTGGTTGCCCCACAGTTTTGTTTCTACTCCCTGTGACCTTACGCTCCCTTTCACTTCTCCCTGTCCTCCGCCAGTCAGCTCTGGGGAGAGCCAAAGGCTGTGCAGGACTTCCACATCATTAGTAAATGATCAACTCATGCAGCATGGAATTATATGTTTCCAGAAGATCAAATACGTTTGATAGATATAATTTATGAACCAGAGTCTGGATTAATGGATCTATGTATGGCTGGTGTCAATGGCACATATAAAGGTGCAGCTCATCTTAAGTATGATGTAAACAGTTGCAGAGTCCAACAATGAATCAGGCACCTGTGGCATATTAGTCCAAAAAGCCCTGAGTTTCCAACTATGTTGGTCAGTGTCCCACTAAATTCCCTATAGCTCCTGTCCAACCCCCAACCCCTTGCTTCCTAAATAGTTACACTCCTAGGGATCCCTTCTGAGCAGTGCAGTGGGGTAGCATTGGGTAACGTACAAGAAAAACTGGTACAAATTGGGTAAAGGGTCTCATCAGGTAAAAGTGTGGATACAGTCAATGGTCACAAAATCCGAAGTCAGTTGCCAGCTGTTCATACTCAATATGCACCATAGGTTGCAAAGGTCCCACTTACCCTAACATCCGACCAGTGGTAACTGAAAGATGAATAGGAGAGATAAACTATAAAGCCATTTAATATTGCATTTCAGATAGGAATGTATTTTTACTTGGACTTTATGCTGTACACGTTGTCATCATCCTTCTTTCTTATGTTCCTGATTTACGTCATATTCAGATTTTACGCACAGACTGTCTCCTAGGGACGTACATGGTGCAGACTAAGCTCTGAGTGTCAGTGATGTGACTGTTCTGTAGCCGGCAAAAACACCAGCCATGTCTACCGGCTCGCAGTAAATTAACACACAATTCAATTAACAATGAGCTATTTTAAACAAGTATGTGAGCTGTGATGTTTCCCTGATAAGCCTGTGTTTGAGCAATTGATATTGTTCTCTGTGAATTTATATAATTTACATTGCTAGTAATAAAAATATATTATGCATGAATAATGCACAGAATACCAGTGCAGCTACATTAACTGCTCCTCTGCTACTACACCCACAGCTAAGGCTAGTAGAGAAATGCCACTAGCAGGCTTAGAGTGGCAATCTGTAGAATCTGGCAAAAGCTAGAGGGGCTGGTGTAAGATGCTATAGTTACTATTTATTTCTGTGGACTGGAGCTACACCTTTCTGTGTGCTTGGCTAATGGGGTAGGAGAAGGGGTGGCCATAGTTATGCAGCACCAGCATCTGAGCTGAGGAGGCTGAATATAGGATTTGGAGTGGTACTATGCAGGTGGTACTTTGGTCTAATTTTCCTTTGGTTTGTCCTCAGATGACAACAAAAGCCTTGGAGCAGTGCTGGAATGCAGTGTTTAAGGCAGGGGGAAGGGGGGGGTATCAAGAGAAATGTATGCAGAATATATAAATAAATAGCAGGAGGCTGAAGGAATACTGTATGAGATTCTGGAATTGGACTTTTCTGTTCTATAATACACAGGACTGCACTTCTAACTGGTCATTTTCTATGGGAAAATTGGGGGGGGTGAGATATAGCAAAGCACTTTAATTACAGGGACAGTCAGGACATTTGGGGTCTGTCCGCTTGGGGGGCTTGTGTTAAAGGGGAACTCCACAAAAACATAACTTGAGCTTTTTGAAAAGTAAACACAATTTCAAGCAACTTTGCAATATACATAAGTAAAAAAAAATGCAGACTTTTCACGATTTGTAATGGTTTGGAACAGTTGCCTAAGCCTTGCCCCTGGCTCTCCTGCTGATCTGTCTGACTACTTTGCTGAGTTGGCTGACTACTGTTACTTTGTATCAACAGCTGTCCTCTGCCTGCATCCTCCAAACCCCACAATTCCCTGCACACGTGATTTCAATAAGGAAAGGAACATTGCAGTGCAATGCATTGTGGGTTATGTAGTTCCTGCATGCTGTCTGTAAGCTGTGGAGGAGTTGTTACAATTTGTTACATCAGTGTTTTAGTCCCTCCTTCCCTGCCAGGATTTCAAATGATGCAGAAAGAGAAGAACTGTTAAACAGCTGGATTTCAGCATAGAAAATAGGCATTTATTCATACTTTTTGAAGAAACAGGTAACTGTGATGGGTATATTAGGGGTTTCTGTTTTCTAATTTTGGTTTGGAAGCAGGAGTTCCCCTTTAAGTATAAGACCTAGGAAGCACTTTCTAGGATAGGCAGCCCCTCCTCAGTGAGTGGTTGGTTTCCTGTTGACAGCTGGCCCTTCCTTTCTCTTGATATTTCTGGAGTTCCTGCTGCCTATAACACTGACTTGAGGATATGATGACACTGCCCACTTAACCCCTCTGCTGCTGGCTTACCAGGTGAATTCCCCCCATATCTGGTGATCTGCAAGGGATACTGAGTGCTAGAATAGGTGCATATGAACCATCCAACGAAGCCAAAGAGTAGGTAGTGTTAAAGGCTGGCAAGCTATCAATGACTGGCATTATTATTATTATTATTATTATTATTATTAACATGTATTTATATAGCGCCAACATATTGCGTAGCACTGTAATGCTAGCATGTTTTTATTTGTATTGGGGGGGGCTTCTGCTGTTGTTAAACTACAACTTCCGATATCCTATAGGTCAGGGGTCCCCAACCTTTTTTACCTGTGAGCCATATGCAAATGTAAAAACAGTTGGGGAGCAACACAAGCATGGAAAAGTCCCATGGGGTGCCAGATAAGGGCTATGATTGGCTTTTTGGTAGCCCCTATGTGGACTGGCAGCCTACAGGAGACTCTACTTGGCACTTTACTTAGTTTTTATGCAATTAAAACTTGCCTGCAAACCAGAAATTCTAAAATAAGCTCCTGCTTTGAGGCCACTGAGAGCAACATCCAAGAGGTTGGAGAGCAACATGTTGCTCACGAGCTACTGGTTGGGGATCACTGCTATAGGTGATGCACTTTGGGCAACACTGACCTAAAGAGTCACTATTTTGATTTACTTTGATCATCTGCAGTCTCCATCTTGCCATACTGTCACTATCTTGTCCTGCTCTCACTATCTTATATAGCTGTCTCCATCCTGCCATACTGTCTCCATTATACCCTGCTGTCACCATCTTACCCAGCTGTCTCCACCTTGTTCACTGTCAATGTCTTAACATGCTATCAGTCTTGCTCTTCTTTCTCCATCTTGACCTGTCATTGTCATCATGCCTAACTTGACCTTTTATGCATGGGTGTCCGGGCAGTTTGCCCTATGTGGATGCCAAATAGACAGCTCTGCAAGCATAGGAAGATTGTTTTGGGGCAATTTTGCTCCCTGCCTGTATGTCCTAGCACTGATAAACTTAATAGTATTGCTACCAGGGAACATTAAGCATAAGTGTAACTACGAGTTGAATCCCTCGTCACAGAAGAATTTGCCCTACAGTAGCTCATACAGCTATGGCATGGCATGACAGGGGTTAACACAGGGCACCTCTGTGTTTTTGGGCAGCCTGGAAAGAGTGTGGTGTGTTAGCAGTGAGTGTGCGTGGATCATGACGGGGTGGAGTTAGGAGCTGCCTCTGCACCACTGATTCACATCAGCCTTTAGGGGGCTGTGTCTCTATGCTCAGCTTGAGTAAGGGAAGCAGCAAGAGAGAGAGACAGACAGAACCTCACCAGCATTTTTAAAAAAAAAAGTCAAAAAGTTTCAGAATCGCAGCCTCAAAAGGAGAATCCTTCCCTCCCCATCTTCCCCCTACCCCATCACCCGTGCCCCCCTTACTGACTTGGCGGCAGCTTCTCATCTGAGCACTTTTTTTTCCAAATTTGGGATTTGTTGTTTAGAAGAAAAAAAAAGGGGGACAGAGAAATAAATCAGCGCTGGGACCCACTGTGGGATTTTGGAATATACTGTACTCCCCACGAGCACCTAAAAAATGTCTGATTCGACAGTGAATGCGCACCTGGAAGGTATCATTTCTGATTTTGAAGGTTCGTAAACACCCTAATCTCTTTAGCTTTAAAGGTCCAGTGCATGGATTAAGTTTGATGTGTGTGTCTATACTGTATATGAGTACATGTGTTTCTGTGTCTGACTGAGTTTGTGTTTTTGTCTGAAAGAACAGAAGAGCATGACCTGAATATAGAGAAAACTAAATATAATGTGACGGTGAATGATGTGCACTTACAACCAACTAGACTTATATCCCCTCCGAGCAGTATATGGTTTAGATATATTCGACTTCTGCAGATAGGAAAAAAAGATACACTGTGGGTAGATACATTTTTTGCCAGTAGAGCTATAATATGTTTAGAATGGTATTTCCTTTATGTATCATACTCCTGTATTTCTGAACTACTCTGTATTCTCATGCTAACTCTGTGTAGTACAAAGTGACGAGGAAGAGTTAATTGTTATTCTGTAATATTGATTGTAAGTTCCTTCATCCATTAAAGACAAGTCCAACCTGTTGCCTGGCAGCTGTTGAACTACAATGCCCAGCATTCCTGAGAGCCTTTTGGCAGCAGGTTGCTAATCCCTTCCACAGTGAAGGCTATATATATATATAAAATGATCATGATGTTATGTTTATGTCATACATGTTCCATGACAGCTCTGGTAACAAATATATCATACATAAAAGAGGGGGGTTGGGAGCAGACAGGAAAGAAACATTTGTGGTATATAATGAGAGAGAAAATAACTTTGAAATTAAAGGAGGATGGTTAAAAAAATGGTGAGTCAGAGAGAGAGGGGGAGGAGGAAGAGAACAAGTCATAGATTGAGGCCTTTCATATCTTGTAGATACGTTGATGATTTCATACATCATCTACATATCCTTTAGTATTCAGGATAGGTATGTAACAATTAAAATGTGTCAACGTAAATATGGCCACTCAAACTTAAATATCTCCAAGGAAAAACAAATGACGTATCAATCAACAGAATATATTAATATTAGGGATGCACCGAATGTACTTTTTTAGGATTTGGCTGAATCCCAGATCCTTCACAAAAGATTTGGCCGATAACCTAACCAAATCAGAATCCTGATTATTTATGCCCCAGGCCTTTATAGAAATTAAATGTCAGCCCCTGTCCCAGTAGAACTTGCAGTCTAAGGTCCCTATCACATTCACAGAAACTAGGGTCAGCTATTTCAGGAGACAGTTTATGATAGCCCTTTCAACATTGTAATGGTGTTTACTAATTTATTTCCTTTTGTTGCAATATGTTTGGGAGTGTAACCTTTATTAATTAATGAAACTAAACATTGATATGCTTAGTGAAGTTTGAGCACTGCCATCCAAAAACTTATTCAGAAGGAAAGAGGTAAAAAGACTGTGGGGATTCCTAGAAAGTTTGCTTATTGCAACCAAACTTTTATAGTGCTGTATTTTCTAGTACACCTGGTTGCTATGCCTTACCACAAGAGGGCAAACCCATTGCCTATATTCCTCATTAGTGGCTGTTGTGTTGAGTCAACAGCTTGCTAGAATTTGCATTAATAACCACAGTTCAAAGTTCAATAATAATAACACATTTTTACTGCATTTGCCATTTTTCCTTCTCATTTCACAGACTGTAAGGTGGCCTGTCTTCCAAGATATAAACAGTAACTTTGGGGGAAATCCCAAAACTGGATACTCTTGAGTAACTGCCATTGGAAGCAAATGAGCAGTTGACCAGTCAGCTAAATTCTGATTGGGTGGGAACAGAATAGTAAATGGTGCACTTGTTTTTGTGAAATATCCCTCTATCTTTCTAATATTGAAATAAAACTATTTGTATGTGTTTTGGGGTCCTTACACTGGGTGTTACTACTGGGTTTCTTCTTTTCCCAAATGAGCGCCTGGGTGAGCCTCTCAGGTTTCCCCCTGTCTGATGCATGGGGTCAGCAGCTGAGCATGTGGCTTCATGTTTTTGGGGGTTGGGATGGAAAATCTACCGCCCCCCTGCACAGGGAGAAGCCAGTAACAGTGTGCAGAAAAAGAGATTTCTTTGGCTTCAATGTTTTGTGCTGCAGTTTGCTAGAAATCTAGAAAAAAAACAGGGCGATTCATCCCTTGGGTGCCAAGTACCAGATTTTATTGAGTGAAGTGCTATATCTACAGTGTGATGAACAGAAATGTGGTTCTGTTGTGCAATGTCCCTTCCTATTTCTCATAAAAAGGAAAATTCACTCTTTTTATAGTTTTCATTTTATAACGTTTGTCCACATCTTGTATTTATAGTTCGGAGCTGCCATATTATTTCCCATTATTTACACAATTTACTGTGAATGTATGACTTTTTGTTCACACAGCACCCTTCTTTTGTATTTATACATATGGATGGGAGGGGCCATATTGTTTTCCATAAGTACAGTATGAGGGAGTAGCTTATTGTGAGCCCAGAACATTCTTCTCTGTATATTTGTATTTATACATAGGGGTAGGAGGTGCCATTCTGTTTCCCTTAGAGTGACAGTACATTATGAGGGTATAGCTTATTGTGTGCCCAGAACATTCCTTCTCTGTATATTTGTATTTATACATATGTGAAGGAGGTGCCATATTGTTTTCCTTAGACAGTACAGTATGAGGGTATAGCTTATTGTGTGCCCAGAACATTCCTTCTCTGTATATTTGTATTAATACATATGGGAAGGAGGTGCCATATTGTTTTCCATAGACAGTACAGCACTGGTCCCCAACCAGTAGCTCATGAGCAACATGTTGCTCTCCAACCCCTTGGATGTTGCTCCCAGTGGCCTCAAAGCAGGTGCTTATTTTTGAATTCCAGGCTTGGAGGCAAGTTTTGGTTGTAAAAAACTAGGTACACTTCCAAATAGAGCCTCAATGTATGTTGACAATCCACATAGGGGCTACCAAATAGCCAATCACAGCACTTATTTGGCGCCCCAAGAACATTTTTCATGCTAGTGTTGCTTCCCAACTCCTTTTACTTCTGAATGTTGCTCACGGGTTCAAAGGTTGGGGATCCCTGCAGTACAGTATGAGGGTATAGCTCATTGTGTGCCCAGAACATTCCTTCTCTGTATATTTGTATTTATACATATGGGAAGGAGGTGTCATATTGTTTTCCTGAGACAGTACAGTATGAGAGTATAGTTTATTGTGTGCCCAGAACATTCCTTCTCTGTATATTTGTATTTATACATATGGGTAGGAGGTGCCATATTGTTTTCCTTAGAAAATACAGTATTAGGGTACAGCTTATTGTGTGCCCAGAACATCCCTTCTCCTTTTATTTGCCAGTATATATAGGGTTAAAAGGTGCCATATTGTTTTCCCAGAGCATTTCTTCTTTGTATATTTGTATTTATACATATGGGAAGGAGGTGCCATATCGTTTTCCTTAAACAGTACAGTATGAGGGTATTTCGTATTGTGTGCCCAGAACATTCCTTCTCTGTATATTTGTATCTATACATATGGCAAGGAGCTGACATATTGTTTCTCTTAGACAGTATAGTAGAACAGTTTATAGTTTGTTTTGTGTACTTAACATTCTTTCTCTGGATATGTGTATCTAAGCAGTTTGGTGGGGCTGTCATAGTGTTTCAAAATAGGACAGCATGAAAATAAAGCTTCATGAGTGCTGAATTATTTCCTCGCTACATACTGTAATTGTGTTTAATCCTATATAAGATGTAGTGTATAACCATACCAGTAAAGAACCACATATATATCTGTCAGTAATACAGACTCTCAGTGTCCATTTAAATCTGGATTTAAATGGAAGATGTGTTATGCTTTGGGTCACAACTGGGTGTAGAGAAGTGACGGGCTATCATTCAGTAAGTGCAACAGGCTGCAGCAGGCCCGGACTGGCAATTTGTGGGTTCTGGCAAATGCCAGAGGGGCTGCTATCAGGTGCTATAGAAAGTCAATATTTAGTGGCCTGCTGGGACCTGTTTGGGCCTCTTTGTACTTGGAATGCCAGGGCCTATTTTGACTTCCAGGCCAGACCTGGGCTGCAGAGACCAAAGCAGCAGGGAGGGGAGACAGCAAGGGAAGTCAGTCTTATCTGCAATTCCATTCATTTTCCACTTTGAGTTCAATATTGCAAATAGGAGTCAAGGGATTTCTCCAGTCTATGATTTAATGCTGAGAAAATTCTGAGAGCATTTTATGTTCCCCAGGTCTGACAGATTATCTCTAATTTCACTTGATCATAACGGTACTAAGTTGCTTCCAAGCTCAGTGTAACATTCCAAGATGTATGTGAAAGCTTTCCATAGAGTGATACATTTGGAATATATAACATAAATTTTACAGTATATCTATGCCTGTGCTGTGCCTCCACTGGGACTGCCCGGGGGCCAAATAAGCTTTGATTTTAAGAAGGGCAGTCCAGACTCCAGCCTATGACTTTTGATCAAGAACAGCTCTCAGTTTTTGGCTAAAAGTTGATGCTGGGAATGGTACTTCCACTAGGTTAAATCAGAGCCTAGCAGTATTAAAGGATAACTTAAGCTCAATAGTTAGCGTAGACATCCTCTGTAGCAACCTAATGCTAACTTTTAGCAGGGACTATCTGTGCCTCTGAAAATGCCCCACAGTAGCTCCATTTCCTCTTCTGTTTATCTCACAGCACGTGGTCTGGACTGCTGTCAGCTACATTGAGCATGTTCAGTAGAATATTAAAAATGAGGGTCTCTTTTGGACAACTTTAAAGACATGGATCATTATTGTTCTACAGCTGATGAAACCCCCTGGGGTTGAACAGTATGGTCCATAGGAATAATGAAGATTTAGGCAGGCCTGGGTTTGTGGAGAGGCCACCAAGGCCTGGGCCTAGGGCGGCAGGATTTTAGGGGCGGCAACCACACCCATATTGGTTCAGAAACACTGGGGAGATACAATCGTTTTTAAATCTCCCGTTTGCCAATCCCCATTGCTCCGGTCCCGATGAAGAAAATGTGAGCAAATAAAAGGGTGGGGATGGGGACGACAAAAGACAGAAGGCCTAGGGGTGCCCGCTGTGTATGGCCCCTCCAGGCCTATGTATGGCTGGCTATAGTGGGTTGTTTTGTATTTGTATTCTACAAGATGAGACTGTTGTTAGGATAGTTGGTATACAGCATTTATAAGATTCTCTATATAAAAAAAAACAAAAACAGAAATGAATAAGTGTGCATTTGGAAAATTGCAGTAATTTTATTTAGGGATGCACCAAATTCAGGATTTGGTTCGTTATTTGACCAGAATTCTGCCTTTTTCAGCAGATTTCGGATTTGGCCAAGTCCTCATACCTGGCCTAACTTAATCCTTAAATTTACAGGACCTTTCGTCACACAAACATGGAAGTAACAATTTTTTTAGCTGGTTCCCTTTTGCCCTTGCCTCCCCTAAATTACATATACAAATTAGAATTCAGATTCGGTTCAGTATTCGGTCAAATCTTTCACAAGGGACTTGGATTTGGTGCATCCCTAACTTTATTAGGACATTTGGCAATTGTGCTGCCCATGCTTTACCAACATTTTAAACAGGTTTACTCTAAATTCCTTCAATCCCAAATAACCTTTGGGGCTGCCCCTACAGGGTGTTAAAGTTGTGGAAAGTGTGGGGGCATGACTCATAGTCAGTTTGTGCGAATGTTTATCTACTATCCTGGATATTCCTACAACAGGTGTGCAACTGTTATGAACTGTTTCTATATATCTGTAACCTTGTTATGAGCTAAGGAAGCCCAGCCTGAAGGCCAGTTCAGGTGAGATTTGGGATGAGTGATTATTTGTACCCTGGGTACCCCTGGAACTATAGCAGGGTAACTGTTACCCCAATGTTTCTATATATCTGTAACCTTGTTATGAGCTAAGGAAGCCCAGCCTGAAGGCCAGTTCAGGTGAGATTTGGGATGAGTGATTATTTGTACCCTGGGTACCCCTGGAACTATAGCAGGGTAACTGTTACCCCAATGTTTCTATATATCTGTAACCTTGTTATGAACTAAGGGAACCCAGCCTGAGTGCCAGTTAGAGTGAGATTTGGGGTGAGTGCTTATTTGTGCCCTGGGTACCCCTGGAACTATAGCAGGGTGACTGTTACCCCAATGTTTCTATATATCTGTAACTTTGTTATGAGCTAAGGGGACCCAGCCTGAAGGACATTTACTGTAGGATGATATTTGGGGAGAGTGATTATTTGTGCCCAAATTACACATGGAAATGTAGCAGGGTGACTGTTACCCCATCGTTTCTCTATATCTCCAACCTAGTTATGAGGGCCAATAAAATGTTTGACTGTTGGCTGTAAGGTTAAACACAAAATGTCTTCCTTATAACCCTTTATAATAATCCATATTGTTCTCTCTATAATTTATAATTTTTCTGTTTATCCTCTTCCAATATTCCTTTGACACCTATTGCTCCATATAGTCCTTGTATCTCCAATAGCTTAAGTAGCCCAGTAATGTTACTACAGGCCATGCAGCTGGGAACCCCACCCCCCCTCCAGTAAAGATCCCTAGTGCAATCGCACCCCCTGTACCCCGGTAGTTCCGCCACTGAAGTAACTCCTCCATATAACATCTCATATAACCCCTTGTCGGACTGGCCCACCAGGAAAACTCGCGGTGGGCCCAGGTGTCAGTGGACCCTCATGCTTCTTAACTTTTGGCCTATTTCATGACCATTCCCTATTTCTATGAGAACAAAGTGGCTAAATATGTGGAATAATAGATTATAGTATGTAAGGAAAAGTAGAAGAACTAGAAGAATAGAGGTTGAGTGAGGAGAGGAAGAAAATAGTACTGAGTGTGGGCTCCTGGTCTAAAAACTTTTGGTGGGCCCCTGGTCTACGTTTTTTTTGGTGGGCCCCTGGTGTCCCAGGACACTGCCTTTGTTAGCCCCATTATAATCTATATATTTTCTCTAAATATTGTCTTTGCCCTTCTCTTCCCTGCTTTCTCTCTTCCTTTGAACCCTATTTCTGTCATCATTCTGACCTCATATCCCTTCCAAACAAGATGTGATTTCCACCAGCTGTTGTGGGAAGTCAGGATACATCACAGCTTTTCCTCTTTCCATCTCTTCCGACTTTGACTTGTTTGTTTGATAACATAAAGCTGAAGAGATGGTGTTATGATTCCATTCAAGGAAGTGTCACAGGGTAAGGTTACATATAACAATACTATTTAGATCACCAGATTCCTGAATTCATACGCTCAAAAAACACAAAAGTCACCCATTACAGCAACTTTCATGGTATAAACACGGAAGGTAATAAAGAGGTCTAAAATTTGTCCACATGGGCGGATTTTAAAATGTACTGAATAGCAGAATGTTCCCCAACCAGTGGCTCATGAGCAACATGTTGCTCACCAACCCCTTGGATGTTGCTCTCAGTGGCCTCAAAGCAGGTGCTTATTTTTGAATTCCAGACTTGGACGCAACTTTTGGT
Organism: Xenopus laevis; assembly: GCF_017654675.1. Taxonomy (NCBI): domain Eukaryota; kingdom Metazoa; phylum Chordata; class Amphibia; order Anura; family Pipidae; genus Xenopus; species Xenopus laevis. Next base: position 41,466,919 of record NC_054388.1, on the reverse strand, counting down.
TGCATTTAAAACAGCTATATTGTCAGACAGAGCCTCCAGTAAACATATAAAAGCTACCAGCAGCCAACCATAGCCCTTATATGGCACCACATATAACAGATGTGGATAACCTACTGCCCTTTGGATGTTGATGAACTACAACAAGATGGTGCAAGTTGCTCACACGATATATAGAACCAAAAGCATAATTATATTGGTTACTAGCGATGTTGAGCCATAGCCATTTCCACTATGAATGGGTTAATGGCAAGTTCATAAAGAGCCAGAGTGAATCCTGCCCAGCAAGCAATAGGAGGGGGGCAGGATGCCTCTCTAGTCTCCACCCGTACTGTGCATTTATTGTAGGAAGACCATCCAGCATCTGGCGGCTGATAAGAGATTTCATTATTGTGGGATTGACGTGAAAGCCAAAAATCTGAATCTGTTTCCATAGCACTGGAATAATACAAATACAGGGGAAGGGTCAGCAATGAAGGACCTAAACAAAAGTGATTTGGGGTTTTGCCCATTCAGAACTAAGCATGTAACAGGCAGAATGAGTGTTTGGGGAAAGTGAGAAAGCAACAAGATACTGGGATCAGGGTTTACCTTGCCACAGTTGCATATTAATGTGTATTAATATGTTTTGCTTCTAATTAAATTTTTTTCCAAATAGTTCTATTGAGACCAGTTTGATATAGTTTTAGATTAACCACCTTGAGGCCTGGTAGGCATATGTAATGCACCATGGCATTTTTATGGCTCTCATTCTGTTTTTGAGCTCCGTAGATTTCTTTGTATGACATTATTTATTTAATATAATGCCAGTGGTGTAACTAGGGGATCATGGGCCCTGGCCCAAAAACTAAACCCATCAAAAAAAAAAAAAATTGCCTAGAAGATATGGAAAATGTGTAATAGCTTGCCAATATTTGAAAATGGGAGGTGTAAAAATGCCCTTCCTTAATACCCTTCCTTTTTTTTTTCTTTTCTTATATTTTTTGTTTGTACCCTGTTGTTTGAAAAAAGCTAAATAAAGAATTAAAAAAAAAAAACTAAACCCATCCCCCCCTCAGTCTGCCCCCTCCCCATCAGAAGATGTTCCACTAGCTCTAACCTGCAGGACCTACTGGGTTTATTTAATGTTTACATTATTTTCTAGTAGACTTAAGGAATGAAGATCCAAATTACAGAAAGATATGTTATCCGGAAAATTCCAGGTCCCAAGCATTCTAGATAACAGGTCCCATACCTGTATATCATTTATAGGATATTCATGACTCTTGTGTATCATATTATTATTATGTAACCCTATTGATATATGTACAGTAACTACTATTATTGTTCCATAAAACCCTCCCTATAACTATTCCTATTGCTCCATCCCTCCCTATAACTCCTCCAACTGCTCCAACCCTCCCTATAACTCACCCTATTGCTTCATATAACTCTCCCTTTAACTCCTCCTATTGCCATATATAACCATCCCTATAACTCCTCCATATAACCCTCCCTATAACTCATCCTATTGTTCATATAACTCTCCCTATAACTCCTCCTATTGTTCCATATAACCCATGTAACTCCCTATGCTCCTTATATCACTGTAATTTCTCCTGGTGCTCCATATAACCCTCTCTAAATTTTTCTCTACTTCTCCATATATCCCTGTGTAACTCCTCCAATTGCTCTTTGCTCCTCTTACCCCATATAACCCTCTTAATGACCATTTAATGCTTTTTATATCTCTTATTACTGCTTGATGTTAACCCTCCAGGTGGCTCATCCATGATTTCCTATTCATCCACACTTTCCTATTTCCTATTTTTTTTTTGAGTGTGTAACAATAGTTCCCTGTTCTCAGTTTCCCCGCACAAGATCTGGCCTCCCTATTCTATTGTGGGAGCAGTTTTGCTGAGTGTGGATATCGTCATTCACTTTTTCTTTTCTTGCTTTCGTGGCAATCTCTGCATGAGAGTAACAAGATCGGCCCTATGTGTAAGTGTGCATGTGCTTAGGTGGGATGTTATTTTCACACAGCAGAAAGGAGGAAAACAGCATTTTATTAGCTCTCACCTGCTGTTGTTTGAAGCAGGGCTGATGCTAGGAAAACGGTTAAATTGTGCTTTTTGCATCCATAGTCCCTGGCTCAGAAGGTTCAGCGGAACTGACTGCATTTGTAATGTTATTATCTTGTCGATACCTCCGTAGGTAATTGAATTCACAGCTTCACAGATGGCTGCAGTCTAACGCACAAATGCAACTGTTGTTATTAATAGACTACTAAATTAAGCATAGCTGTTTATATAGCTACCTTGCTTTTTCCTTAATCTGTGACTCACAACTGCATCCTAAACTACAACCTTAAATTTGGTAGTTCACCATCAACTTTTACTCTGATGTAGACAATTGGTCTTCATTTTTTATTATCTACTTTTGGTTCAGCGGCTCTCCAATTTGGAATTCAAGCAGCTGTCTGGTTGCTAGAGTTCCTAGCAACCAGGCCATGGTCTAAATGAGAGACTGAAAGAGGAATAGGAGAGGTCCTGAATAGAAATATAAGTGATAAAAGGTAAAAATACCAATAAAATTGTAACCTCACAGAGCAATTGTTTTCTTATTCTGAGCTCATTGGTCTCCATTTGAAAGCTGGAGAGAGACAGGAAGACGGATAATTCAAAACAATTTTTAAAAAATGAAGACCAATTGTAAAATTGCTAAAAGAACAGGGCATTCAATAACATAGTAACAGTGAGCGTAAGAATGAACAAGCCCTACTCCTACTATTTAGATGTGCTTCAATATGGTTTGCAAATCACATGATCTAACCATTCGTTCTTCGTCCAATTTTTATTTTTCAGCATTGAAAAGATCCTTTGAGGTCGAGGAGGTCGACCATTCACCAAATCCTGCTGTCCAGCCCCGCAGAACTCCAAATCCACTCCTAAGAGGAGCTGCAGCTACTGCTCAGAGATTTCAGGAGCCGGGCTCCCGGAATGCTGAAGGTCACATAGGTGACCAGAGATCCCCTAAATCATCACTGAGGCGGATTGAGCTGTCAGGATCCCGGCACCCTGAAACCATGTCCAGAAGGACAGAGATTTCCATTGACATCTCCTCCAAGCAAGTAGAGAACTCTGCTCCTGGTGTGCCCAGGTTTGGCCTGAAGAGAGCTGAGCTACCTGGACACAAGCCTCCTGAACCAATTCCAAGGAGAACAGAGGTCACACTGGGGAAAACACATGACCAAAGAGGGGACTCGCCCAACTCTAAAATCCCAGAACCAATTCAAAGAAGAGCAGAAGACACAAACTCCAAGAGAGTGGAAATCCAGGTGCCCAAATCCCCAGAGGTTCAACCTATCAAACAAGTGGAAAATTCCATACCAGCTACAACTGTGCTTCCTCAACATCAGGAACCCAAAGTACGGCCTATCCAGATTGATATTCAGCAAAGAACCCCAGAAAGTAAGTCCATTTTTAAATACAGTGTTCTACAATGTTCTAGAAAATCAGTAATGTAACTAACGCTGGCCAAGCTTGGGTGCAGGATGCAGGGTCTGACTGGGCCAGCCTAGACCTTCTTCAGACAGCCACTGGGCTCCCGGATCTCCCCCTCCCAGATCAATAACACAAGAGCAGGTATGCGCTGGTGGGGGGAGTAGGGAGCGGTATAGGTGGTTTGCAGCCTGGCAGAGGGCCGTGGAGGTGGCATAGGGGGGTCAGGGGGTCTAACGCTAGAGGATGTGCAACCAGGCCCCCACACCCTTTAGACATAAAGGTTCTTCCTGGCCGAATGTGCATGAGAAGAAAACCTCTTCATTTCTACTTCTCTGGCTAGACCAGAAGGGGTGGACCTGGTTGCAGTTGCACCCCCAGTAGTTATGCCACTGTAGCAAATGTTTAAGAAGTTTTCATTTGTCTTTTATTTTCTTTCTTATTTTCTCTTAAAGGAGTTCATAAAACAGAGGAAAAACTTTGTATGTTGAGCCATGTAAGTGTTCTCAACTGGTTTAGGCCCTTGCCGTGTGTGGGGGGAGGAGAAGTGCACATTCTGTCAATGATCAAGGAAAATGGCACAGTAGGGCATCTAGTCATTAAAAGGTTTGTAACTAGACTTCTAGGCCCTTATTGCTATAGAGGTTCCCATAACTGGTTGGTAACCCTGTTTAAGGAGGGCACTATCTTTAGCACACAGGGCAGGGTATAACAGGAAAACATGGACTCCAGCACTCTACTACTGTACTTTCTGTGGCCTCAATCAGCAGTGCCATAGGAGCGCACTTCCCATGCACATGTATTTAATGACCTCTGTTCCACAAAAAGACAAACAAATCTTGCTGTGTGCCATTCCCATTCATTTTACACAGGCAGCTGAAGATGTTGTGCTTGGCAGCAGGGATGATATTTTCAGCACATAAATTGTTGTTTTCTCTGTGTCCCCAGAGGGTGCCAGTGTCTTCCATATGAATACTCTGCTAGGTAGTGTGAAGGCTATTTTGGGTTGCTCCCTGAATAGAGTTTTTTAATGTTTAATTATACAATATACTCCTTTGTTCAACACAAGTTCACTAAATAAAGCTTGCAATAGTGCTTAATGAAGAATTTATTCAGCCCATATCATACAAAAAGGCAAAGTTACGGGGCTTGATAAAGGGCCTGGTAGGCCCGAAACGTTGCCTTTTTGTAGTAGATTTTCGGAATGTATAAAATTCAGAATTTAATTTGGGATTCAGGACACCCTCAGAGTTTACCCCCCCCCCAGTTTTACTGAAAGGATAAATGAAAACAAGTTTTTGCTCTGAGAAGTTGTTATTTTGACAGGAGAGTTCAAATTTGAAATTGCAAACTTGGGTTCGTTTTGATGTTTTTCCAAGTTTGCATAAAGAATTCAGTGCTCAGCCAAATGCAAATATTGTGGATTTGGTGCCTCCCTAGAAGATGATCTATTATGTTACGAGTGTTCAGTGCAGTCTTAGTATTTTATATGCTTCATACAAGGACCCTTTTATATCTCTGGATATGTTCTGGACACATACAGGTCAGTAAAATTTGGTCTATGGCCTGAGTCAGTGTAGTGAGAATGAATCCATTATAATTTATTGATATTTCCACATCTTGCAGACAACATAAATGAATAACTTTGATGGTGTCTGCTTCTTTTTGGCTTTTGGGAGCAAGGAGACATTTTAATATGTGAATTTTAGAGCAATGAGTTGAGTTAAATTTTTTATTCAGCAGATTTCATTCCTCCTTATTCAATGAATAATGTGATCTGGACCTCCAGAATCTTTGAAAGTGTTTTGAAATGGCTATTTTCGAGCAATAGGATAAGAGCTGCACATTTTTCTGTGTTGCCAAATAAGCATATTTTTAAGAGCTTTGGTCCATCATTTTGTGAAACCTCGTAAAGATCTTAAAACCTAGGGGACAGGTGCAGACCCCTCAGTCATGGTCAGTATTTACAGCCTTATGTGGCCCATGGCCAATAGTTGCGATGGCAGCCATTTTCTGCTCTTTGTATGGGCACCATGAAGCTAAGGTAGAAGGCCACCTTCTTTTATTTTGTTCTTGGTATAGTGAATCAGTATTTGTTGGCCACTCATCTACAGATTGATGCTTATGATGATCATTTCCAGATAATCGTTGATTAGAAGCAAGTAAACTTTTTATAAATACCCATGTTGTGGTTGTTTAGATAATATGTCATCTATATATCTGAGCAATGTAAGGGCTTCTCAATGTGTCTCATAGCAAAGATATAAACTAATATTTATCAACACCTATTTCAAAAGACTTTCTATATTTTGCCAACCAATAGGGTCTAACCAGCTAAATATCATTCTGTCTGAATAACGAGTATTACTGAATGCAGGTAGGACAATAGACCTAGATATGTGGAACACCTCATATGAGCTACAGTACATTTTACAGGTCCCAGTGACATACTCATTGTTTTGTTTGTATGTGGCACAATGCAAATCAAATCAGTGGAAAAGAAAGTCAAAACACAGCTAAATATAAGGAATTGCCAATGTTTGTTTCCAACCTCACCCACTTATTCATCATTCTCATTGAATGTGTTGCCTGATTTAACTGAATTAGTGAGGATAAAACAAATCACCACTGGTCCATAGTACTTTGAAAACTGGTTAGAGTCCTCTGGTATAACAAAAATGTATACATTGGTTCAGACTGAGGTGATAAGGTGAGAATGTCAGCCTTGGTCAGCATAAGTTTACATTTCTTGATCTAATACAGCAGAGGTTCTCATCCTTTGGGGATGCAGTGGTGTAGGTCTGTGGTTTTTAGTCTTGTATGAGATGTTAAAAAGGAAAGCTGGTCTGTACGTGGTACCAAAACTGTTTAGTTGGTAAGTAGTTAATGACGGAAGCTGGTAGATCAGGGGACACATGATTCTATGGTGGAACACTGACATCTGTTTTCTCTCTCATTGGAGGAGGATACACTGGACCAGACCTAGCATAAAGGTTTTTCCAGGTCACAGTTGTAGATTTTTAAGATTCCCTTCTTGGAATGAAGGCAGTCTCATCCTGAGAGGTTACAGGCTGTCGGTAAAGCAGCTGAGTGGGACACAATACATTTCAGCTGCCTCTTTTAACCTTTATGTCACTTATTCTACTGCATAAGTAGCACCATATGATCAATAGATATGATCTGCTGATTGTTCTGAGGGTTTCTTTGTTATAATCAGATGCTGCCAAAATTCTTATTCACTCTCTCGTTATATCATGCCTCGACTACTGTAACTCTCTTTTAATCGGCCTTCCCCTCCAGAGACTGTCACCTTTCCAGTCCATAATGAACACTGCTGCAAGGCTCATACACCTCAGCAACCGCTCCTCCTCTGCCACGCCATTCTGTCAATCCCTGCACTGGCTTCTGCTACCTTTTAGAATCAAATTCAAATTAATGACCCTGACATTCAAGGCACTTCATAACTCTGCCCCACCCTACATCTCTGAACTCATGTCTATATACTCACCCAATCGCTTACTACGCTCCTCTACTAACCTGCTGCTCAACTCTTCTCTCATTACCTCCTCACATGCTCGCATTCAAGACTTTGCAGGGCTGCACCCCTCCTCTGGAACTCTCTCCCACGGTCTGTCCAACTTTCTCCCAACTTTTCTGCTTTCAAGAAATCTCTTAAAAAGCACTTCTTTCGAGAAGCCTACCCTCACTCTGCTTAACTACCAAATGCAACACCACATACAGTACCACATTTCTCACCCACCTAATTCTATCTTGCCCACTCCCACACCTTGTGTATTACTCCCTTCCCTTTAGAGTGTAAGCTCTTTTGCATAGGGCCTTCCTCACCTTTTGTACCGGTATTGACTGTGATGTATGTAACTCCATATGTTCTATGTATAGAATTCATGTGATTTAGTTGTATAATCACATTTACTTTACAGTGCTACGCAATATGTTGGTGCCATATAAATACATGTTATAATAATATAATCACATGATTTTGTTTCCTTTGCTAAATTAGTCCATTCATCTACTTTGCTTCCAGAATTATCTTAGTCTTCAATGCGAGGTTAGAAACAATTCTAGTAGGCCATGGACTTTCCTCTGTGCATCTCAGGTTGTGTCGTGTGCAGATGTACCAGCTTTCTATTGCCATTAGTGAACAGACAGTGTAATGTATCATCATACGGGTTGCACCTCAGTTAGTGCTGCATCCACAAAAATGGTATCCAGTGCAGGAAACTGTTATAAGCCTTCCATGCTTCTTTTGCATTGCGAGCATGTCCCAATGTTGTATTTATTAACATGTATTTATATAGCGCCAACATATTGCGTGGGCATGAGTTGGTAAGCATTCATATCATATCACAATACTATGCTTTGACCATACACCAAAAGGTCCTTGGATTTTCTCCTTTTCCATTGCCAAGAATTGGAACAAATTATTCCAGAAAGAACAGCTGACATTTACTTCTGGCAAAAGCACTCTACTGGGAAGACCCCCTTACCCTGGCACACCAGCCCTACATAACAAGAATGGTCTTGGACACTCCTAATACAGTATCCAGCTATTGCAGCTTCATGGGAGGGGTCATAGCAAGTCACATGTTCTTATTTGTGTTGCACTAACTTGCAAGCTAATTGCATTGCTTACTGATAATGAAAGCTTTGATTAGTTCTTCTTCTTGGTTGTGGCTGCTTTAACTCCACTATTCTGTAAAGAAGGGAGCCATATGGTGTTGTTAGGGTTTTAACATTGCCATCAGGGATAACTGTTTTGACCACAAGCATGTATTGGAGCCAGAAGGAGCAACCAACAGGCTGGTGGTTATGGGAATGAAAGGACCAAGGAAGTAACATTGTACTCAAGCACCCTCCAACATTTACAATAGCATACCATGTGCCTACACTGCATGTGTGTCATTTGCTAACACAGAAGTCAGCCTCTGAAGATTGAAAACATTTTTATGTTCAGTTGTAGGCTGGACTTCACTCCAATTTTTGATGCAGATAAAAAGTAGTTTTATTTAACCAGTGTTGGACTGGGACACCAGAGGCCCACCTAAAAACCTTTGAACAGGGGCCCACCAATTAATTTTAGACAAAGGGCACAATCTTAGTACTATTATTCTTCCTCTCCTACTCTCTTAGTCTCTTTTCTTTATGTACTATAATCTATTATTCTATCTATTTAGCCACTTTGTTCTCATACAAATAGGGAATGACCATGAAATAGGCCAAATGTTTAGCAGCATAAAGGCCCACTGACACCTGGGCCCACCCGGACTTTTCCTGGTATTCTGGTGGGCCAGTCCGACACTGTATTTAACAAAAAAGAATCATCTCGAAGGATAGCCTTACTCGTTTCATGCCTTGTGGGCACTTAGTCATAGGCTGAAAGTGCTCTGTACAGACAGTGATTGTATACAATCATTTAACTAAGTAAGCCTTATCAGAAAGGTCCATCTAAATATACCAGTAAACCCCCAAAGTAGTGCTGCTCTGAGTCCCCTGTCAAAAGAAACACTGCATTTCTTTCCTTCTATTGTGTACACATGGGCTTCTGTATCAGACTTCCTGCCTTCAGTTTAAACCTCCTTGCCCTGGGCAAGAGCATGCTCAGTTTGCTCCTCTTCCCCCCCCCCTTCTATACTGTAATCTGAGCCCAGAGGAGGGAGAGACTCAGGCAGGAAGTGATGTCACACCGTGTTAATACTGCAGTTCCTATCCTAAACAAACAGAGAGTTTCTAGAGCTTTTTACTCAGGTATGGTAAAACATTCTACAGAATAAATATAGCATTCTAGCTTGCACTATTGCAGCTAATCTATTGACAATAAAATGCCTCCGTAGCTTTTCTTCTCCTTTAAAGAATATCTCTATTATGCAGTAATATGTAAATTTAAGCCTGAATTGTTTGTACTTAGTGTATACCCTTGTATCTCTGGACAGTAGTGATGGGCGAATTTATTCGCCAGGCGCGAATTCGCGGCGAATTTGCGCGATTCGCGTACAGCGAATAAATTCGCGAAACGCCCGCGAAAATTCGCCGAAAAAATTCGCCGGCGTCAAAAAATTTTTTCTCAAAAAACGGACGCCGTTTCGCGAATTTTTCGCCGTTTCGCGAAATTCGCTAATTTTTCGGCGAAGCGAAACGGCGCAAATTCGCCCATCACTACTGGACAGTTCAATTTATTTGTACTGATCTTTCTGATTGGCTGTCCAAAGCACGCATTTGATTGGTCTGTTTTCACTTAAATATCGCTGAAAACATTGCCATAATGCCAGAAGCCGTTCATATAAACTGTGACACACTTAGGGGAGTGGGAGCAACAGCAAATTGATTCAGTCAGTGTTTACCAGCAAACAAATTCATAAGCAAATGATTGTTTCCACTGTAATTGTGAGATGTTCAGAGGATTTAGCTGGGAATGGTTGCAGCATTCAGGGGTTTATTTGAAGGCAGCATCATCTGATCCATGAGTCATACACGAACCCCTCTGGGAATTGTACTGCCTCGGGATGAGGCTGAAACGTTCCTTTTGTATCCTGTGACCTTAACCCATTTCATTCCAGTTCCTGTGCACATAGAGTATTATTCACCTCTCCACAGCAGGGTGGACATATTTGGACAAATCTGGTTCTGTTTCTCATCGTTCGTTTTCGTAGCTGAAAAGGGTTGAGAATCCCAAACTGGGGATATATAAAAATAACCACCATGATGCACAACTCACACTTTTAGGAAGAAGTGTTGATAAAAATACTAAAATACATTCTTGTTCTCTCTGTGAAGACCCTATAGTGTAGTGGCTACATGGAATGGCCTTTCAGAATAAATGGTACTATGGTTTTTGCCTCTCACTCTTTATAACCACATGTGAATAAAATCCATGTTCTATATTTGCTTATGGGCTCCCATGCGTATGGAAGCCATTCAGCCTGGCATCTGTACTACATGAGGGGAGGGCATAAAGGAGTGAAGGGGTAATTTAGTGATCTCATTATTATAATTAGAGCTGTCCCTTGTATCACATGACTCATTGAACCTTGTGTATTATACAGAAGTACATAATTGAAGAACTCAGCCTATGGGCCTATACCCACAGGTATGGATCGGGGTGGGGGATGAGGGATCTAGTTGGTCTTGGGTAGCTGCAGGGGAGTACTTATATCAGGGTCCTCATGGCAGAAGAAATGCTTAGGTGCAGTTTGCTGGTCATTGTTTGGGAAATGGCTTGCGGGGGAGTGAGCAAGTTTTGGGCAGATGTGGCCTGGGTGGACCAAGGGTATGCCCATGAGTGCATGGGCTTTGCTTTTTCTATTGGGGCTCCATTTTATTTTTGCAAGGCTCACTAACCAGGGGGTCCATGGACTCATACGCTAAAAATAATGGCCCCTTGAAGGGAATGCCCTGCCAGCTAAGCGGTATGGGCCTATGATTGTTAATGACAGCCCTGGGTAGCTTGCTGTGGTGGGAGCAGGGATTGGGTTGGATGAAGGTATTGGAGTGGATTGACCAAAGATGGGGGAGGATTGAAAATACTGCAAGTGCATTGCCAAAAAAATTGTAATACCTGACCCAGCCTTAACTGGTGATTTAGCAGGTAGGCCACATGGCAACCCTAAATCCATTCAAGGTGCAGTGGCTACACAGAAAACTGAATAGTCCATTGATGCATCTAAATTTCTAGTTAGCCATTCAGGTTTGGGATTCAATATGTATTTTATTGTGTATTTAGGTATGTGGGAGCACCTCTTATAATGGCTGGATTTAGTACTTTGACACACAAAGTTGCTCCACCAGAGCCAGAAATCTCATTGGAAAGGTATGAGCCACATTGGTTACCAAGGGAGGATGCTGGGAGTTATTTGGAGGGCTAATGGTTGGAAGTGCCTTTTTCAGCTTGCATCCTGGATTATATTTCTCCCCAAATAGTGCATGTTTAGCATGGCATGGGTTACTTCTCTGACTTTCATTCTATCTCTCCTTCTGCAGATTCTTCCTTTGCAGTGGGCTTCTACATATCTTTCTCCAAATTGCCTTAAATGGCAGGGTCCCCTTTCCTCCACCACTTCCTCCCTCCTTTTCTGGTGTCTGTGTCTTGTGGCTGCATCAGTCTTCCGAGAGGCTCCAGCAGAGACAGATGGTGGCACACAGCTGGTAGACAAGTCAAAAACAGGCTGGTTCTATGTGCTGCTGCCAATGCTGTGAGTGACAACAGACTTACAACAGAAAAATACTGTGCTTACTGACGTTGAGCCGTGATCTACAGCCTGGTTCCCCAGTGCCTGTTCTCCTTACCATGAAGGATGCTGCCAGTGAAATGGGAGATCAGGGTTGCATCTGATGGTAGACCAAGGGACTGTGGGAGTTAAAAAGGATTTAAGGCTAATGGCACACAGGGAAATACTGTATGTTGTTAATTTCCACTGCCATGGATGTTAAATCTCCATGAAATGCTTGCCGACCAGCAATGAAGTAAATTACTGGTGGGAAAACATATGCAGCAAAAAATCTGAGTTTTTTTTACTAGAAAATTAGATTTTTTTGTAGAAAAAAACCCTCAAATTTATTATACGCCGACAATAATAAGTAAAAATCAGAAAATCCGCCATCTCAGACCTGCCAAGGTCAATGGGAGAGGTCCCTATCCTATTTGGAAGTTTCTGTGGTCTGCGCTAGAATTAGCCTGAAAATCGGAGTATTTAGGGCTTTTCGGGCAAAAATCTGAAAAAATCTGGGTTTTGAAAAAATGGAGCGATTCAGGAAAAAACAGAAAAAAATTGCACGATTCGGGTTTTTGCTAGATTGTACCGAGTTTTTCCTTGAATGATTAAATTTAGCTTTTTTAATGATAAATAAGTTCAAATCATGGAGTCTAGTTTGGTCTGACTTTTTTAAATTAAATAATCAGAAAAATTCGGATTTTGATAAATAACCCACTTTGTGTGCCATGATCCTAAAGCCTTTTAAGACGTAATCTTATGACCCAGGATTGTTATACCACTTCCCAGGTACAGCAGCTCTATGCACTATAGCAAGATTACTGACCAAAACTAATTTTATGGGTCAGGCCATATGAACAGATTCGGGGAGATAAGTCGCCCCAGCGACAAATCTCCTCCTCTTCGGGTCGATAATCTCCCCGAACTGCCTTCCCCCTGCCCTCCAATGGCTAAAATGAAAATCACCTGGGAAAGGCACACGCGGCACTTCGTTTTCCGTAAGTCACCCGAATGGTTCTAAAACATAACGAATTGGTTAACTGGCTCACAATGTAAAAAAAATAGCAAAAGGAATTTATAATGATAGACTGAAAAGGGGATTTATCTGTGCTCACTTTTGGTCACATGTATCCATGGAAAGACATTACAGCAAGTGAGGTCTGCAAATACAAACTTGTTTCACTTTCCTGCTAAATGGTACATGAATGCAAACACCTACTGCTATAAGCACCATGCTTTTAGCCGAGGCAGATGTCTCACCCCTATGATGCCAGGAAGATGGAACTGGCCAAATTTGCCTGTCAGCACAAGCCAGAGTGGAATAGGAAGAATCTAATCTTTGGCGTCTTGTGGGGGCCAGCACATCCACAGACGTTTGTTTAGGATTTGGGGAGAATTGGACTTTAAGCCCAGAAGGCAGCCTGGCAGCTGCTGAGAGAATAAGGAGTTGAGGTTGGGGGATGCCACAGCCGTGTATAAATGGGGGCAGCTGCTCTGAACGAGTCTAATTGAACATCAACAGCTGCCCAGAGACATTGACTTGTACACTGCATTAAACCTGACTTATCTGTGAAATATTAAAAATGCATACCCACCCCATCCTTACTGTTCCCAGGGTTAGAGTTCAGCCTACATACCCTGATGACAAGTCCATGACACCCTGATGGTCAGGAGTTTAATCAAACTATAATTTGGAAGGTGAACACCCTAAAGAGGATGCTGAGGTGCCAATCCAGTGGGGGCTGCCCAAATAAAGCCTCCTAGTGAATATCATAAAAATAAATATAAGGATTGCACACTCAGTCTATATAAAAAAGTCAAAATTTATTATGTCAAAAACTTACATCATATCAGACAGCCCTACGCGTTTCGACCACCACAGTGGCCTTCATCAGGGGAAAAAAAACACTTTTAAACACAAAAATTTAATAAAAAGGCAGAAAGATTGCTTGGGCTGTGCAGTTTAAATACCTTCAGAAGTATCAGATTACCCCATGGACGCAATATATAGGCTACTCATATACCGGACAGAGTCCCAGCATCCCAAAAGGGGCAAATTAGATTAATATTAGAATTTCAATAAAGAGTCAAAATTTTGGGATTCTGGTATTCTGTCCGGTATATGAGTAGCCTATATATTGTCCATATGGAGACTGGAGCTCATGTGGGGGTTGATTAACATTGGTTATTATACGCAAAGGTTCGATTTTAAATTGGGATGAATGTTCCATATAGTTTTGGCGAGATATTAGCGCCCCTTTGGAGTATATAAAGAATGCTCAGGCACACAATGTTGTTGGAACGCATTTGCGTTCCACATAAGGTTCATGCGCATATTTCGAAACGTGTAGGGCTGACGGTCAGGAGTTTAATAACACTGCTATATCCGTCCCCGTATTATATGCGGCTACTCAGTGTCTGTCTGTGGGGCATGACCTGATGCCAGATTATGCCTATGGCTAATCTCCATCTTTCTATCCCTTTAATGATCTCATTGCATGATTAGCCTGTGTCACCTCTACCTGTTTATTTATAGAAGCCTCCTACCCTGACCTCTCACCACTGTCTGACTAGGGGTGTACTGTCACCGTTGCTCACATTGATTTATGGCCTCTCCATCTCATTGACCTGTGCACTTAGCTGCATGGTACTGCAGTGTAAAGCCTTCTGAAAACAGAAACTATTTACTTGCCTCATGCCCTATACACAGCACTGCCTTACTACTAGCCACCTTTTTCTGGAAAAAAATACTGGCCTTCCTATATATTTATCTTTTTTCCCTATTAATAACATTGAGATCAGCCATCATTTTTACCGGCCAAGCCAGTGAAATACCGGCCAGGTGGCAACCCTACTTACTACCAAAAATGAGAGTTTAACACTCACATAAGGCATTATGGACGGGAACATGCAAATCTCTCATTTGTATCTCTGCCCATAATGCCTTATGTGAGAGTTAAACTCTGGAGTGTGTGGCTGGAGTGTGTTTATAAGGAAAGGATTACAATATGTTTGTGTATTTACAAGGGGAATCCTGTAAAGAAATTGTTCTGGTAATAATTCCCATATTTGTGAGTCTGTTTGGGTTGTGTGTGTGGGGGGGGGGGGGGGGCAGGCTTTGTGTATGGGAGCTGTTTATATGTGAGGAAATAGGTGTGGGGTAGAATCAGCTGAACTTGAAGACATGGGGAGTGCCCCAGCAGCACATATGAATTCACAAACTTAAAGGCACACACAATATATTTGTGCTTGATAAATAATTTGTAATATATAATAGATTTGTTTTTAAAAACTGAGTTACAAAATAAAAGTTTAGTGACTTTTTTACAAACTATAGGGGACAGTCATTACACCTGGGGGAGCAAGTGCAAGAGTACTTAGTGCTCATTTCCTAAGCACTTGCACCTCTCTACTAGCTGCTATTTGCACAGAGCTCTGGATAAACAATCTGGTGCAACCAAGCTTTGTTGTCCTTACTGCCTGGTAACAGCAGGACCGAATTTGGCCTGTGCCTCCTGCTGGTCTGTACCTTGCGTGTCTGAATGATATGTAAAATACAGGGCATTTAGGGACCAGGAACAGAGATGTCTATGTGCCTCCTCTCGCCCACCTCATATAAATCATGCGTTGCTTTAAACAGGCAGCTCATTATTCTCGACAGAGTCTTCAGAGCACAAGGGCCTGAGGCTAGGTGCAGGAGCACAAGGACCTGAGGATAGGCGCAGGAGCACAAGGGTCTGTGGCTAGGTGCAGGAGCCCCAGAGCCTGACGCTAGGTGCAGGAGCACAAGGGTCTGTGGCTAGGTGCAGGAGCACAAGGGTCTGTGGCTAGGTGCAGGAGCACAAGAGCCTGAGGCTAGCTGCAGGAGCACAAGGGCCTGAGGCTAGGTGCAGGAGCACAGGGGCCTGAGGCTAGGTGCAGGAGCACAAGGGCCTGAGGCTAGGTGTAGGAGCACAGGGGCCTGAGGCTAGGTGCTGGAGCACAGGGGCCTTAGGCTAGGTGCAGGAGCACAAGGACCCGTGACTGGGTGCAGGAGCACATAGGCCTGCAGCCAGGGTGACCATCAGGGTCACCATGGGGGGCTGCATCGGTATTGTTCTCTCTGCACTAGAAGAGACAAACTTTACAGTTTAATAACCTGAAATTTGTCTCGTAAAGTTTTTGGGTTTTTTTTGCTGCCCTTGGTAACTAGCAGGCTGCTGCCGTCTGAGGTGATTTTCTCAACTTTCCTCATAGCAGCAGCACCCCTAGCCCCACCCCAGACCCTGTGCACACCACAGTATCATAGCCATACAGATATGGGCGCTAAAACATGAACGCTAAAAGCCCATTGGTGGCCAGGTTCCCCCCTACGAGGTAAAATTGGTGTCCCTACAAGGTAAAAAAAAAAGAATCTGAAAAAAATGTAAAGAGGGACAAAAACAGCAATGCAGCAAAATGTTTTGACCACGCCCTTTTTATGATCACACCCCCTAATTACCATACCCATTTTACAAAATTTGGCAGGTTATGGAAAGTTTGAACAGTTTTTTGAGAGTTTTAGGGCCATGTTTTATGTGTTATTACAGTTTTGCTAATGAAGCTGAAATTGCCTTTTAATCTGTGAGTCTCAATTCCCCCAATACACTTGTTTATCTTAAATTGTTACAAAGGTAGCAAAAGCTGCTCAGTGTTCTGGGCTGTCTGCTAAAAAGCCTCTTATTTTAATTTAGTTTCAGAAAGTTTGTATCTTTCTCTGGCGTCAGTGCAGGAGATCAAAGAGAAACTTGGAACATTTCAGTAAGAAACCTGGGACTGCGGGCTGATCTGTCAAAATCGGGACTGTCCCGCAGAAAACGGGACAGTTGGGAGGTATGTGGTGGTTAGAGGATCCCCATAAAAGTTTTAAAAAAAACTCTTTGGTGGCCAGGGCTCCCCCCTACAAATAAAAAAAAAACAATGTGTGCGATCTTCTTCCTTCTCAGCAGCTTTGGCTCGTTTTGCGGTATTCTCAGGTGTCAGCTCTCTCTATATTCGAACTTCAGCACACTCTCAAAACAGGCCCGGATAATCCAGAAAGTGCAGTTCAGCCAGGCCTATTTTAACCTTAAAATCTATCACGCCCAGAACAATTGTACCCCTGTGCCCCCTTGATGGCGGCCTGCCTGCAGCTATTTAGACAATGATCCACACAGTAGGCAAAATGCATAAAAATTACAAATTGCATCCTTTTTTGTGCACTTTGCACATCGCGTTGGGCTTTGTGATTAAGCCCTTATATATTTTATAAAAGACAATGAATGACCCATTACCAATGAAAAATGAATAAACACTAACATCTTTATAAAAGGATATTGTGAGCTAATACTATTGATTCCATTTTCCTTACTTCATCACTAGAGTATTATTTGTGCAGTCTTTCCCGTACTCAATTTTCCATGCTGACTCTGAGGCCTCACATTCTTTCCCCCTTACTTCTTCCTCTTCAGAACGTCTGACTGGTTTTGTTTCCTCGAACTAAGCATTTTTTTCTCTTCGGCTGCTGGTGAACTACAACTCCCAGCATGTTCCAGCTCTAATGTTTCAGATTTTTAGACAGAATCTGCAGCTTAAGTAACTTCAGCAGTGCTCAGCAACCTAAAATAATATGAGTTTGATTTCAGAAGTGTCAGTGTGAAGAGTGCAGGTCCGGACTGAGAATTAAAATAGGCCCTGGCATTTCAGGTACACAGAGGCCCAAACATACCCCTCCAGCCCACTAAATACTGACTTTCTATGGCACCTTATAGCAGCCCCTCTGGCATTTGCCAGAACCCACAGAACCCAGCCAGTCCGGGCCTGGAAGAGTGTCTATTCCGAATTGCATAATGTTATGGGCTTGCTTATTTACTCTCTAATCTCTTTACTCTACCTCCCTCTCTTCCCTCTCCCCCTCACTTTCTTTTCTCTCTTTCTCCTGGCTCTTGATTTCTCTTGATTCCATCTGTTCCAAGTGTGTGAGCAGGTTGCATAGAGAAGTGATACCCCAGGGAATTCTGGATCTGTTTCTACAGACTTTAAGCAGAAAGCAAAGCTTGAGGGGAGAAAACAGAGGGGGTGTGGTGGAAAACATTGCTCATTGAGAATGAAATGAAGAAAGAAAGAAAGAAAGAAAGAAAGAAAGAAAGAAAGAAAGAAAGAAAGAAAGAAAGAAAGAAAGAAAGAAAGAAAGAAAGAAAGAAAGAAAGAAAGAAAGAAAGAAAGAAAGAAAAAGTTCAAAGAGAGAGAAATCTAAGAAGGAGAGAGAGTGAAAAAAGCTGTTGAGAAAGTAAACAGTAAATATCTACGGTAAAACATCAGTGCTGTGTGTGCGTTAGGGCGGAACACAACATTCTGCTTCTGTATGTGCAGCCTGTGCTGTCTGTGCCAGGTCTGTCCCACTTCACTTTCATTTTAGTCTTTTATAGGAGTTGTACTTGCACAAGCCTGCCACACGCCACACTCGTTTTCCATGGTCTGTTGTTCAACACATTTATTTTCACAGACTTTCCCCACATGCAGTTTATTTATATAGGCATTTTGTGCATAGCAGTAAGTTCTACTCTTGTCTTGCACACCTACCTCTACTGTCCTACACCCAACTACTCTCGTCACACTACACTTGATACCTTACTATTACCACCAGGGGTCAAACTACAGAGGAAGCACAACCTGTGGGGGGTTCCAGAAGGTATAAGGGCCCCATCAGGCCCTAATTCATATACGAACAATTTAAATAGATATTGGTAAAACAAGTCAACCTCCAGATATTTTGGGGGCCTGAAAAATAATTTGCTGTGGGGCCCAGTAATATCTAGTTACACAACGGATTACCACATACCTACTGGTGATATGTTCAACCATACACCCCTACTTCTTCAGGCCTACACCTGATACACACTTGTTTCCTCTGGTCTTCTCCCAATACACAACTACTTCCACTCTCTTACATATGATCAGGGGTGCTTCGCTAATGAGGCGAGTTGAGGCTGTCGCCTCAGGTGGCAGCACCCCACTAGGTACCAGGGGCGGCAAAAATGCTGCTCCTGGTACTTTAAGAGCGAATTTCCGGGGGAGGGGGGCTGCCTCAGGCGGCGGAGGGGCCAGAATCGCCCCTGCATATGATACCCACCTACTCCCAATACTCTACTTATGATATACTACTTCCACCTCCTGGTACACACACCTACTTCCACAGGCCAATTCCTAATACACTAGGAAGAAAAGGGGGGTCACCTCGCACACCCTGGCCGTCCGAATCTTGTGAAACCTGGTGCTCAATGAAGGAGGTATTGGCAGCCTCCACAACAGACAGAGAAGTGAAAAATCACCGGCACAACAGGATATTTCGAGCAGGGAAACCCTTGCTCTAGCTTGACAAAGGGGTTACGCCCCGAAACGTTGCATCCGCAAATAAAAGAGCAAGGGTTTCCCTGCTAGAAATATCCTGTTGTGCCGGTGATTTTTCACTTCTCTATTCCTAATACACACCTACTTCGTATTCCTAATAGAGACCTACATCCACTGGCAGTCACACCTACTTCCATAGGTGTCCCCTCACCTAATTTCACTGCACGTCCCACACATCTATTCCCAATAATACCTACTTCCTTCCCATAGTGCTATCTACAGTATATACACATCTCCCACTGCACAGTTCATGATACACACCTACTATCTACTACCTACCACACATCTCATGATATACAAACTTGCTTCCACAGGCCTGCTCTTGACATGCACCTACCTCCACAATCCTATTTTCTAATGTCTAGTCTTGATTACACACACCTATGCCCAAATGCCCAAACTTGATACAACACACCTACCTACACCACTGGCATCTTCCTGATATGCTTATTGTACCTTCACTTGCCCACTCACACCTACTTTAAGATTTTGCTCCCAATATTACATTCCCTCCTTCTACCCTCTTTTGCCTGCTTCTGAGTAAAGCAGATGTGAACAATTCTCATGCTACAAAATTTGATTGGAATGGAGATTAATGGAAGAGATTCCAGCTGAGAGGAGATGGAAGAAGCCAAACATTCAGTAAGGGTAGGTCTCCACGCTATCCGACACGCTGAGCAAAAACACAGGTGTCAAATCGGATGCGACAGAAATAAGGTAAGTAATGGAAATGCGTTTGCATCTGACAGTCGTGGAGCGTCAAATCAACGCTGCAACACCATCCGACAATGCATTCACTTACATTATTTCGGTCGCATCCGATTTAACGCCTGCGTTTTTGCCTGCGCCAAAATCGTCCTACCCTAAAAGGTAGGGATGCACCGAATCCAGAATTCGGTTCAGGATTTGGTCTTTTTCAGCAGGATTTGGCTGAATCCTTCTGCCTGGCCGAACCGAATCTGAATCCTAATTTGCATATGCGGGAGGAAAATCGCGTGACTTTTCAAGGAAGTAAAACATTTTTAACCTTCCTACCCCTAATTTGCATATGCAAATTAAGATTTGGTTCGGTATTTGGCCGACTCTCTCGTGAAGGATTCGGGGGTCCCCCGAATCCAAAATAGTGGATTTGGTGCATCCATAGTAAAAGGGATCCCTAAATAGGACAAACTGTTCTTATCTGTGTTCTGTTACCTCAGCCCTAGTATCTAAATTGGGGAGAAACCATTTCTGAGTTTACTTTTTGTGCCAGCTGTTGTGCTCCTGTCCCACTGTGTGAGTGACTTAGTCAGGAACACCACTTCAGCCCTTTTATATATATAAACATTCCGTCATGATCTTCTCCAGCCAGATGTTGCCTGCACTGCTTGTGATGTGCACAGGGAACCAGCTGCGGAGGTCCTAGGGCGTGCATTTTTCTTTCTACCCCACATAGAACATCCCTGAAGCTGCATCAGCCCCAACGACCTTCCTTCTTCACTAAACAACAAGTACAATGACATGTGTTCAGGTGCCATATCTGGGGGCCATCATGACACCTATTATTTAATAGATACGTTCATAGATACTAGATATGTACTTAAATCTAGTGATGGGTGAATTTATCGCATTTCGTTTCGCTGGAAAATTAGTGAATTTCCTGCAAAAGTCGCGAAACTGCGTCAATTTTGACCCCGGCATTAAATCAATGGGCGTCCGAATAGTGTTGACGCATGACGGTTTTGAAGCGAGCGAGTTTTCCGACGCGTGTCCAAAATTTATATTGTCCCAAATTTTTTTGATTCGGGCAAATTTTTGCAGGAGTTTCGCAAATTCATTCGCTGGCAGCGATAAGCGGAAATTCAAGGCGAATTCGCGTCTGTCAAATTTATTCGCCCTTCACTGCTTAGATAAGTCAGTGGATAGGTAGGTAGACAGAAACAGTTGTATACAGTGTCGGACTGGGACACCAGGGGCCCAACAAAAAACTTTACACCAGGGGCCCACTCAGTAATATTATTCTTCCTCACTTCAGTCCTCACTAGTCTCTTTTCTTTACATACTGTAATGCTATAATCTATTATTCCATCAATTTAGCCTTTTTGTTCTCATAGAAATAGGGAATGGCCTTGAAATAGGCCAAATGTTTAGCAGCATGAGGGTCCACTGACACCTGGGCCCACCGGGAGTTTTCCTGGTTGTATAATATCACACCTATGACATATTTAGTTATTTGACAAACTCCATTCACACAGGACATTTTAGTGGTAAGCAGAGACCTCCCTGGCAGAGCAAGAAGCACACTCCCAAGACCGGAGACAAGACTGCCTGACGGTGTGGGTGTGCCGTCAGTCACAGTGCCGATAGGGGGTAGGCTCGGCACCTTTGCCAAAGCATGGACCACACTCATTCAAGACTCTTGGATCCATGAGGTGGTAAATCGGGGCTACCATCTAGAATTTTCCTCAACTCCCCCCCCCACCGTTCCAATACAGCCTATTGACCCGAAGTTAAAAATTTCAATTTTTTTAATAAATTTCGATTGGTCTTTTTTTATTCGAAATTTCGAGTTGATGGAAGTTTAAAAAAAAACTCTCATCACCTCGAAATTCAACCCTTGATAAACCTGCCCCTTAGTGGCTACAGGAGTTGATACATTTCTCAGCAGTATCTGTGGAATATTCGCAAATATTGTATCAATTCTAACAGCTGCCTTTAATGAAACCCAGGGATTCTGCTCAGCAGGGACAAAAATAAGAAATGTATCAACTAAATGTATCGATTTGAACAGTTAAAGGGTCAGCTACCCCCCCCCCCGAGCTGCTTTAGAAGGTGAAAAATGAAACTTTACACTTTAATATTAGAAAAACGATCACAAATAGAAAATAGAAAGTAAATGGATAAAGTCTTTATTTCTGGTGAACAATCTGAAACCACCTGAATTGAAAAATGTGTTCAAAGGTGAACACCCCCTTTAATTGGCATCTTTAAGTGACATTGGTGAAACTGATCATATTTGAGTGCTGAGAAATCTTGTGTTCTCCATATGATTCTTCTGGACACCGTGCAGCCAGCCTTCCCCTGGCGCCCTCCCCTCCCCCTACCTCCGAAAGCAGTTTTTTAAAGCGTGCGCCGCTCTGGAAGCAGGTTTTTAAAGCGTGCGTGAACTACCAGCAGGTCCGCAGGGGATGTGGACCCTGGTACTATTGCACCCCCTGCTCCTCCGGCAGTTCCATCACTGAGCAGGTTTTGGTCAACTGCTCCTGCAGCATGTTGTGGACATATGGTAGGCCTGACTTACTGCTAGCTGAACCTGTGCAACCCATCTGGGTCTTTTTGGGGTTGGATGAGGGCAATTAGGGTCAATGCAGGTCTAAAATTTTCAGCCCACTTATTACTAGTCTCTATTACAGATAATCATAGGATGATTCCAAGGATGCATTGAATCCAAGATTTGCTTTGGGATTCAGACAAATCCCAGAACTTTTTTTTTTTGTTGCAGTATTCAGATTTGGCCAAAACTTCAGTGTTCAGTCAAACCAAATCCAACTTTGTTACAGGCTTTTCTGTTCACATTTTTGTTATCCTTTTGAAATTTTAATATGTAAACAAGGATTCAAATTCAGTTTCAAATTTGTCGACATTCAGCCAAACCCATAATTTAGCTTGATGGATTCAGCCCATGCCTAGGTAGAACCAAATTGTGTTTTACGATAGATGGGCAGAGAACCAACTCATGGTTTTACTGAAAGCAGATTAATCAAGAGCAGCAGGGTACGTGACTGAGTGCCAGAGCGCAGTTCTATTCATCACTTGATTTCTCAGTCAACTTTTCCAAGAAATGAGTCAGATCTGCAAACTTCCTTGTTACAATTTCGCACAAAGAACTGTAAATGGTATAATGTCTCATAGGAGAAATGATGATAGGTAGATTGGCAAGGCAAGCATTGGCACAATCCATTATTTGGTTCCTATCACTTCTACAATATTTTTGTATTTCTGTGGTTTTTATTTGTTCCTTTCAAGGGAAATATTAAGAGAAAGTCCAGACTAAAACCATCTTTTAACTCTCCAGGGCACATTTACACTGGATAGGCGCAAGCTTGAGGTGTGCTAATGAACCATACATTTAGCTCAGAGGTGTAACGTAAAGTTGCATATGACAAAAGGCAAAAAGAGCAGCTTGTTGCCTTTTGTTGCTTGTTGCTGATTATTGTTCTTTAGTTTAATGCATTCATGCAGCTTCAGCTTTGTGACTCAAACATTGTTTCAGGACTACTTATTCACATTGTTTTTAATGACTTTGTATTAAGTTATTACTATTTAGAGGAAGCATGTAGACCCAACTTAAACATCATGGTGACCCATTTTTGGATCCCGACAGAGGTTACGCATACCTTATACCGCCCATAACTTAATAAAATGTATTTCTATAATCAGATTTCTGCCACTAGGTGGTGCATTCAATAAAAGCTAAAAGCAATAAGTTAAAAAAGCCTCCCTGATGGAACCCTTGAAAAATGGCATTGCTGCAGAGGAAAGCAGTGAAACCAGCTCTATCCTCTCTAGCTAACAGGGTTGACACCTTTTTTGGAAATACCATACCAGTCTCTCTGTCTGTCTGTTATTTCACTTCCCTATTAGTAAGTGATATCAGATCATATTTTCCCTTCAGAGATTCATTTGACACTGCCCTAGGCATGGCTTCAACCACCCCCGTCCCTACCTCTTTGTGTCCTGGTCATGACTGTTATAGGGCTCCTAAATCTCTGGACTTGTACATTAAATGCAGTGTACTGTCACAAATACCCTGATTTTACATGTTACTGGATTTTATTTTATTTTTGTTATAGTCCTTTCACGTTCTAATGCATTTTGATTGGAACATTTCTTTCATTTACGTTTTTTTGCAGTTAACACAATTTTTACAGAAAAACTCAGACTTTATGACCCGTTTATGACCCAGCTTAGATTTTTGCAGACTTTTCTTTTTTTTCCACTGGTGCCCAGAAATCAGTGTTTGACTGTACAGCATTTGTAGCTGTATTCCTTTTTTTAAGCTTTAGTTGTGAGATATATATATAGTGAATAAAGTACCCCCTTTTGTAAAATATAAGGATATTATAAGTTACCGAGGAGTTTCATGACCATATAAAAACGCAAGGCCGAGTGTTTTTATACAGGTCAGGAAACTCCGAGGTAACTTCTAATATCCTCATATTTTGCAACTGGGGGTACTTTATTTATTATAATACACAAGTTTCAGTGAGTCATGTGACAGAAATGACATCAGAACTCACCGTTTATAACTGATGACATCAGAACTCACCGTTTATAAGGATATAATTTACAGGATATTCATGGCTTTTGTGTATTATATATATATATTGGTCTATTGCCTATGGCAGGTGTTCAGGGCTGTCTCTTGCCCCTGCCAGTGTTCATGTTAACATTGTGAAATACAGAGTGATTCACTCACTGATACATTCTTACTAACATCATCTGTTCTACTGAAAAGGAAGCTGCCTATTACATCCTGGTATTCATATAGTTAGTCTGTAAAACTTAATAGTGCAGCTGCACATAAGAGCAATGCATACTTTAACTCAGGGCTGCCCCCCACATGTAAATCTGTCTGTTGTGACTGCTTAATTTGTGTAAAATTTAAAAGGTATCAATACTGAGATTAATTGGCCCCTATATTGTTTAAACCTCAAATTCAAACATTAAAATCCTGCATTGTTCACACCTGTAATCCCCCCTGCATTGTTCACACATGTGAAACCTCTATTGTTTACACCCCGAATGCACTGTACTGTTCACACCTCAGACCCAGACTCAAACTGCCCACATTGTTCACCTGTTCACACCTCATACAACTGCTGCATTGTGTCACTGTATGTAACACACTCTGAATTGTCCATCTTAGAGTTTTCCCTGTCTCCTGCCTTCCCTATGCTCCCTGTGTGTGCCATACTCTGTCTGCCCTATGCTCCCTGTGTGTGCCATACTCTGCCTGCCCTTTGCTCCCTGTGTGTACCATACTCTGTCTGCCCTATGCTGCCTGTGTGTGCCATACTCTGCCTGTCCTACTCTGTACCCTGTGGGACATGAGCCTTTTGGGTTTGTTCTGGGGTGTGTTAGCATTTGGAAATTGTTGTTTGGGGTCTCTAAGGTGTTTAAACATGTGCTGGGGGGTTGCAGTGTTATCCACAGGGGAGGAGGCAGCATATGTATTTAAGGGTATGTTTATGGAATATTAAGGGTATGACTTACATTTTTCACATATGAGTGATATCCTTGCAGTGAGCACCAACCATTTGTTTTTTTGGTGTGTTAACACCATTAATGTGGACATTGTCTTAAAAGTTCTTGAGATAATATAGTTGTGGTTTAAATGGTGGTTTAAAAGGGGGAGTGGCTTCCATTATCGGCCTTCCACCACGCAGGCCAGAAAAATTCTGGCCCTCGGTACCACAGAAGTTGGACAGCGCTGCTTTAACTATATATGTCTTTTGTACACTACATCATGAAGGAAACTAAAGGGAGAAATTAAGGCATATAAAACATATTTATTATTATGCACCGTGCATCAGGCTGCTGCCATTCCAATATACGTAAATTCTTCATATTTCTTTAGAGGGGATTGGCAATGTTTGGGGTTGGGCTGACCAACCTGAAAAGCACTTTTGTATGGAAAGTTGCATTTGGCACCCATTCCTTGCTGCACTCCTTGTTCTATCTTGTGCTTCATCAGCACCTTTCTCCGATTACCAGAGTGAAAAGGGGGTGGGGGGGGGAAGGAGGGGGTTATCCCTGAACAGATACTTTCTTGAGTTGGTGAGCATGGGATTAGGGACATAGGCCCATATTCACTAAGCTGTTGTTTATCAAACACAATAACGTGTTCTATAGCCTGTCTTCTTAACCCCATGCCAGGATTGATTTCCAAAATCAGCAACCATGATCCTATGTAAGGTTCTCCTGACATCACACAATTATGCTTAATCCTAAATTATTTTCTATAAACAGAGAAATGTAGCTAGTGGTGTAACTAGACGAGGCTGGCCTTTCCCACAAACTATACATGAACCATCTCTGATAACGTGCAATAAGCAGGTAATTGCCATTCCGGGAAAAAGGGATGATTTGGTCATCACAATGGAGTATAATGTACGTAAATGACTTAGCTGCATGTGGGTGTATATTACATACTGTGAGCACCACAACTTATTATTAACATATATTTATATAGCGCCAACATATTTTGCAGCGTTGTTATACCATAATGTTAGTGGTTTCAAAGTTAATTTTAAATGTAATTGCAAGCAGTGACTGTGACTTTCTGTTTTTCTGTTATTGTAAAATTAATACAGGTATGGGATCCAGAAACCCATTATTCAGAAAGCTCCAAAATTACGGAAAGGCTGTCACCCACAGACTCCATGATAATTAAATAATCCAAATTTTTAAAAATGATTCCCCTTTTCTCTGTAAAAATAAAACAAACTAAGATATAATTAATCGTTATTCAAGGAGGAACCAGCCTATTGGGTTTATTTAATGTTTACACGATTTTCTAGTAGATATGAAGATACAAATTAAAGAAAGATCCATTATACGGAAAACCCCAGGTCCCAAGCATTCTGGAAAAAAGGTCCCATACCTGCAGTAGTAGTAGTAGTAGTGGTAGTAGTAGAAGTCTCCTTTAGGAATATTACGTTTTTTGCTTCTGATACATTGTTTCAAGAGTCAGAACCAGCTGTGCAGAGAAAATAAACAGATAACGCGATTTATAGCAATTGCTACAAATAACTTTGAAACCAATGAAAATGTATAATTTACATTTTATTTCATTAAGCAAAATGTGAATGTGCAAAAAACTAATCATTATATGTAAATACCCACGGGGTTATTTCATTTTCTAGGGTCACCAGCCGTGTAATAGGATCATATTCCCTTTATGCCAGTTATTCTCTGATTTTCTTCGAAACAGGTATATTCCCTTCTTTCTTGTGGTCAGCGCATGAAATGAAATCTGTAGGTAACATGCCCATTACTTCTAGGGAGGACATCTCAGAGTATGTGTGTGAATGTATGTGCGCATTTGTATATGAGTATGTGTGTGAATGTATGTGTGCATTTGTATATGTGGGTGTGTATGTGTTGGGTGGCAGTGTGTATGTGTGTGAGTGGGGTTCATGATAACATGAAATAGTATGCAGTGTATCAGAACCCTCCTCTCTTTTCTCTTTCTTTTATTTACCCTTTATCACCCCCATCTCCAGTTTGCTTCACCGCCTCTTTCATCTTTTTTTTTTTTCCAATCCCTCTCCCCCTCCACCGTGTTCCTGATCTCGGTCCATCGCAGTTCACGTTTCCATAGCAACCCCATGGAGTTGGTTTGGGAAGTTTGCTGGGAGATGGAGTGTTTGTACAAACTCTGGCTGAACTCATTTCCTCTACAGAGAGACCGACTGTTACAAAGACCTGGAAAATTACTTGACAGGTGTCAGGGGGTCCATCCTGAGCTTTTTCCCCAACTGTTGTGTTTCCCCCTTACCTCTCCCAGACACCCACCAGTTGCCTTCCTTTAGGGTGGTGGCAGATGTGGCTATTATCGCCTCTTCTTCGGGTGACTAATCTCCCCTAAATGCCTTCCCGCCAGCTAGAATGTAAATCCCCGGAGGGATGGCACTCGAAACCCTTCGTTGTCCAAAGTTGCCTCATGAGGAAACTTCGGGCGACTTCGGAAAGGCCATTCCAATGGTGATTTAAATTCTAGCTGGCAGGAGATTAGTGGCCCGAAGAAGAGGTGACTAATCTTCCCCAAGTAGCAGCGTGCCACCACACTTATAGTGACACACCTTTAACACCTGCTTGAAAGTGGCGTAAACATTTGGAACAAACATAACTTTTTCATTAAGAAGTTTTATTGCATACATTGTGCACTATAACTATATATATATATATAATATATATATATATATATATATGTATATATACTATAAACTATAACATTCGCAATCGCTATCCCACTGTCACATGAAGGGCAAAGGCAAATGAATTCCAAACTATTTTTGCTAAGGTAACCAGAAAATTGTACCTGCTAATTGGTTGCTATGAGTTACTGCTCCTGCGCAAACTTAGTGCCTTTTATAACATAACTCCATTAGACTCCTCTCTCTTTTTCTTTTAAACCCTAAATACAATAAATGATGAAGAAGTGGTATTCCGTGAGATTTACTCAGAGCCACATTTACATTGTGGATGCCCCACGGCCTGCAGCCATTCGTTACCCCCGTCCCCTCCCCTTCATTCGTGCACATGGAATAGAACTATAGAGGAAGCAGACTCCGCGGTTGCAGGAGGACTCAGGGAAAAGGGGGGCCCAAACCAAAGGGTCTGTTTCCTATAGTATTGAAATCCCCCTCCCCATCGCTTTCTTTTTTCTTAAATTGGCGTGGTGGGGGCAGTTTGCGCAGGAGTCCCTATGTGCACCAGGCCCTCCAAATATTTTTCTGGCAGGTGGCCCGGCCCCAGTGCACATGGACAAATTTTCATCATTGGGTCCAGAGCATTGGGGATTGGGACATGGGAAATTTTTAAAACGATCGTATCTCCTGTGCATCCCCAGTGTTTCTGAACCAATGCTGCAATGGTTGGGCAGCATGCCACCCCCTAAAATCCTGTTGCCCTAGGCCCTTTGTGGCCTTTCCACAAATCTGGGCCTGGATTTACTGAGAACCCAGAACCTTTGAAAATGTCCTCAAAGGGGTCGTTGACCTTTAAGTCAACTTGTTTGTTAAAGAATGTTCTGTTTTTAGAAACTTTTTAACTGGAATTCATTTTTTTTATTTTTATAGTTTTTAATTATTTTGCTTTCTTCTTCTGCATCTTTCCTGCTTTTGTGTCACTGACCACAAAACTATTGCTCTGTGAGACTACAATATCATTATAACTTTGTATTCATTATTTTCCTATTCAGTCCCTCTTCAATTCATCAGCAGCATGCGCCCAGCCACATCGTCTGCCTAATTGCTAATTGCACTCAGTTATCTCACCCGCTTACATGCCGATTGGGACAGGGAAAGTGTATGCATGTGTAGACATGGGGGGGGGGAGCGGACAGACTGCTGCTGGTCTAGGCGTAGAAATACGTTCACCTTCCATCTCTTATTCAAACCATATCATGGTTACTAGGGTAAACTGGGCCCTAGCAACCAGATAGCTGCTTAAAATTCCTTACTGGAGAGCTGCTTAAAGGAGAAGGACAGTCATCCTGCAATTGGGGGGTGCCAAATGTTAGGCACCCCAAGTGATTGTATTGACTTACTTGAAACCCCGAGCCAGGTGCTCCTATCAGCAGAAAACTGCACCAGCCCAGGGTTATACCAGTGAGCACCACGAAGCGATCCTCTTCTGGCTTATTCTTGCTTCATATTTCCAGGTGCAAACACATGCACAGTTGGACAAAATAGCTGACTAACTTAACTTTAGTTAAATTTCGGCTTTTTATTCTACTGTGCATGCGCAGCCGCACAAAGAAAGACGGAAGTGATCCATGGAGCTTGCTGGAATAAACCTGGGTGCAGTTTTCTGTTGATAGGAGCACTGGCCCGGGGTTTTCAGGTAAGTCAATGCATTCACTTGGGTTGCCTAATATTTGGCACCCCCAAGTTCAAAAAACTAAAGTAACAAATAATTAAATCATTCTTTTTTCAAAAAAATAAAGGAAGACCAACTGCACATTTTCTCAAACTATCACTATACTTTTGAAGCTATGTCTTCACCATACTAAAATTAATTTAAATGTGAACTATTCCTTTAAAAAGGAGTTTTCTTTTCACTATGGTATAGATCTTTACCTGATTTGGCCTACCACTTGGGCCAATAATTGTATGACATGGGGGAACTTTACAGATACAGTGCCTACCCTGCCCAAACAAGCTGACATACTGATCAGTAAGTGCTTTATTTTGGGCACATACTGGGTCTGTATAGAACAGTGGTCCGAAACCATGGAGATGCTTCCTGGGGGGCAGAACCTTGGATGAAAAGGCCAAGACTAAAGCTCCCCATAGACGCAAAGATTTCTGTTGCCGAACGACCGATTTTAGGGAAGCCAGATCAATCCTTCAAAATTATCGTGCGGTTAGTGGTATTCGAACGATCGTACATCTTACGATTTTTCGGCCGACATCTGTCAGGAAATTTATCGGCCAGGTTAAAAAATCTTTGTCGGTCCCAGTGGAATCTATCTATGTTTGCAGGGCCAAGCAGGCAGCTCCCCTTTGTTTTCCTGGCAAATTGGTCTTTTTAGTTGATGGTAAATTCGTACGATCGTTCTGAGAAGATCGTGGTCTCACGATCAGGATTTAGAAAAAATTTTTTACTTCTTTAAATACACCTAAAGGCCCAACTTAAAGGTCAGTTAGACTGAGATTTTGAAATGAATGCTTATTTGTTCCCCTTCATGTTCTTGGACTATAGGTAAATGACTGACACAATGACATTTTCATACATCTGTAAACTACAGCACTTATTATCTTCCTACTTGTCTATATAAGTTGCCCACCAACTTAAATTGTACGGACCTTCTGTTTCATTGAGCACTTTATGTTAAATATAAATGTATTTTTGCATTTACTTATATTCTGGATTTATATTCTTTATATTGATCTTTCTATTATTGTACTGTTTTAATGTACAGTGCTATGTACACAAGTGGCTCTGAAGACTATATAGGATGGAGTCAGTTCTACACCAACACCAGTATCATTGTGCAGCTTGATGTAACACCACATTTGTTACATAGTCCTGACTCTCGCTTACACGCTCTGTAACTGGTGGGCACCCATGTGGAACAGTTCAGATACATAAACAGGGGGTTCTCTAACCACAGCAGCAATACAGGTTGGCAAGGAAGTACTTTTATGAGACTATGAAATGGTGCAATCTAATTATCTATTGATGGGAGGCATGTGATTTTAGGGTGAACAGATGGCAGACTGAAGCTCAGCAACTTTGGACCCTATGGAATGCTGATGGTCAAATAGAATTAAGGGCAGGGCCTTCTCCTAGATGAGAGGATGTTTCCTGGAATGCTTGGTTGTATTCCATGTCCAAATGAATATAACCAAGCATTCCAAGTTAAATATAATGCAGGGAGTCAATGTTCTTGTTCTATGTCCTATGCTTAGAACTGATAAACATATTCTTCTTTCTAAAGCAAGGGCCAACCTTGAACCACAGCAACTAGGGTCCATGGTCGCATCCACTGCACCAGTGTGTGTCTCTCACCAGCACAGAGAGCCCCCCAGCTACATACGTTTTGCTCTGCTCACAAGGCAGATTCTATTAGGATCCACAGCGTAGAACTCACATATGGGATTAATTAAGATCTTACACACACACACAAAAAAAAGTTTACAATAGGAAAGCATTTAACCTCTGAGATGTCAGGGCAGCCTCACTGCAGCGCTGGGGTGGAGTAAAGGGTCATGTAAGCTCTGGATGTAACTTAGTAGATTTGGGAAAGCAGCCCTGCCGCAGCCTTGGTATAGAATAATTCAGACAAGGACTAGATAGGAGAAAAGAAAACGGTTTAGTTACGTCTTAAAGGAACAGTTCAGTAGAAAAATAAAAACTGGATAAATAGCAAAATAAAAAATGTTTTCAATATAGTAAGTTTGCCAAAAATATAATCTATCAAGGTTGGAGTGGCTGGATGGACTAACATAATAGCCAGAACACTACTTCCTGCTTTTCAGCTATCTTGGTTTACACTGATTGGTTACCAGGCAGTAACCAATCAGTCACTTGAGGGGGGCACATGGGTCATAACTGCTGATTTTTTTATCTGAGCTGAATGCTAAGAATCAGTTGCAAACTCACTGATTAGTTATGTCCCATGTGGCCCCCCTTAACGTCGCTGACTAACTCAGAGTTAGAGAGCTGCAAAGAAGAAAGTTGTGTTCTGTTCTGTTAGACATCCACTCACTCCAGCCTTTATAGATTACATTTCTGGCTAACTAACTATATTAGAAACATTTTTTATTTTTCACAGCCTATCTATTTACGCAGTTTTCATTTTTACACTGAACTGTTCCTTTAAAGCAGAGGAGCAGTTATATTAGAGCAGGAAGCAACAATGCATAGTTTTGTTGCTGCACAGTTGTTTCCCTTCTCTTGCTGAGCTTTCTTCTTTGCTAATGAATTCTCTTAAGGGTGCAAAGGCCTGCTGTAAAGTAATCATTGGGTTTTTTAAACAGGATCTTGCCCCAGTATGGTCTGACCAGTGTGACCATGCCCAATTGCTATAATTCACTTTTGTTTGTCAAGGCACAAGGGCAATCAGTGCAGGGCAGGCCCCCCACTATCCTTTTAAAGTGTGTGTGGGGGAGGTTTCTTGAAATAAAGTATAATACTTTACAATTTTATTGTTGCTTTGTGGCATCTGTGTGAAGTACAGTTATCTACTTACCTCTGAATATTTCTTATTCTTATTATAAAATGCCAACATATCCTGCAGCACTGTACAACAGATGGATGTACTCATCAAGAAATAGGGTCTTTGCATTGTGAACTATACAGGCAGTGTTCCTGGGCCAATAAACTTTCATGTCTTTCCATTGTCTAGTTCCTTATTTTTCTACTGTTGAGGGCCCCATCTAGAGTGCCCTTACACTCTTAGGGCAGGTTTCCACGGACGATTCCAGCGCGATCAACAATGCGACACGATCCGACAATAGAATTACTTACCTTATTTCAGTCGCATCCGACGTGACGCCTGCGTTTTTCCGCAGCGCGTTGGATCGCGCCAGAATCGTCCTGCCCTTATACAAGAGAGCAATAGAACTAATAAGGGGCATGGAATATCTCAGTCATGAAGAAAGGCTGGCAATGTTTGGATTGTTTACATTGTAGAAGAAGATCTTCAGAGAGACTAGGGGCCCCGTGTATACATATTTTTAAGGATCCATACAATGAACGCTCCAGTACCTAATTCACCAGGAGATCTTTTCAAAGTATATGATTTCAATTCAAAATAAAGAAAGTTTCATTTCAAGTCGCACTGTGATTTTTTTCACAGTGAAAATAATCCTAAAACACTTGTACTGGGATTGGTGGCCCTTTAGCAAGTGAGAAAATACAAGGCTACCCAACTTCATAGCATGAGGCAAGCTAGACACTAGATAGGACTACTTGAATCAGAAGGTTGAAATTAGTGAATTTGTGCATTGTTGCAACTGCAACTACTATGTAACTATGTAACACCACAACTGCACACTCCTATGTGCCAGTGCTGTATTTGGGTTCATTGCTGCCCTAGACACTGAACCTCTGACCGCCCCTTCACCTTGGCACATACGCAATACAGCCTGTCAGTTGTGAAAGAACGGGGTCCCCCCACCCCCCGCCATTCTCAGGAGGCAGACTGGGGGAATTTTATTTATTAATCTTTGTTTTCTATATAGGCACCCAAGGGCAGCTCTTCTAAATCTTCCACCCTAAGCATAAGCCATTGGATGCCTGTATAGTAATATGGCCCTGCTCTGTTCACAAGGGCCTTTTAATTACCAAGGGCAGGTGGCAGTTACAAGGCTCTGAATGATTTTTTTTTTTGCACCCCCCCCCCCATTCCCAGTGGCATTTAATAGCCAGGGCAAAGAATGTAAGAGGACTGTTGAGAATGCATAAGAAAAATCTCATGCCTGTGCTCCCCTCTCCTACTCCAGCCACTCATCCAGAGACATTACTGTCATTCTTTCTGTTTTATCCACAGCTGTACCCGTAGTTTGCTGTTCTGCCTCTAGTTGGGGCTGTCCTATAACACTGCATTGTTCTGTTAGCAAAGTGGTACCAGCCGCTGAGTGACAAAGGACATCTTGTTCTGGCACCCGACATTTCCCAGGCTTTGATCTGAGCATTGGATCCAAACAACTATTTGTCTTTAAAAAATATGTTCTCAAAGGCTGTTAGATAAATGGATACTTTGTCTGCAACACTGGGATAAGGGAACAGTTATGCAGAACAACCCCATATATTTCAGGGTTCTATGTGTGTATAAATATTTGTATATAATACACAAAAGCCATGAATATCTTGTAAATTATATCCTTATAAACGGTGAGTTCTGATGTCATCAGTTATTAACGGTGAGTTCTGATGTCATTTCTGTCACATGACTCCCTAAAACTTGTGTATTATAATAAATAAAGTACCCCCAGTTGCAAAATATGAGGATATTAGAAGTTACCTAGAGTTCCTTCGGCCTCGTGTTTTTATATGGTCATGAAACTCCTCGGTAACTTATAATATCCTTATATTTTACAAGGGGGGTACTTTATTCACTATATATTTACTTATTATACACTACAACTACTGAGGTTTCTCAACAAATTGCCAAAACAGACCTCTAAACAGGAAGTAAGGCACTGCTTCCTGCTCTAATAGAACTGTTTCTCTGCTTTAAGTATTGTTCTTAAAAAGCATTGCATTTATCACTCATGTATTATAAGTGATCATGTACCCCCTACTGTAAATTATAAGGATATTAGAAGTCACTGAGGGGTTCTGTGACCATATAAAGGCACACGGCTGCAGGCTGAGTTATACAGGGAACTCTGAGTATCACTCATGTATTATAAGGGATAATGTACCCCCTACTGTAAATTATAAAGCTATTATAAGTCACCGAGGAGTTCTGTGACCATATAAAGGCACAAGGCTGCAGGCTGAGTTATACTCGTGTATTATAAGGGATAGTATTATAAAAGACATGTATCTCTGTCAGTACAATTAATAACATATTTTAAATGTTACAAGGTGTCGCAAGGGAGGTTATAACTCATGACATCACTAAGCAGTAAGCACCATTTATAAGAAGACAATGTATAGGTTGTAACTAAACATTTTTAAGCACTATGGTAACATAAACATCTATACATTGAAACTGTTTAGAAGTCATTTTCTCACTGGGCTCCCTATATGTCTTTGGGCTCCACAGCAGCGACTGTTTCCTTTAAACTTACCCCTCTGGTCCTTGTGTATTATAGGGCTATATTTTTTCACTTTAAGATCAGAAAGATAAACGGGTCTCACCACACCTCCTACTTCCTGGGTTCTAGGTATTTGTCCTTTGAACAAATGTGTAAGACATAACAGATCACCCTTGCTTAAACGCTTCCAGCTGGGGAGAAAAGTACCATTATCAGTATAACCACTCAGATAACTATATTCTCATGTGTTTAAAATGCCAGACACTTAACATAAAAGGAGAAATGGTCACTATAGACTCACATTTCATTCCAGCGGGCCCGTGCTGCAGAGCTTACACTCAGTGAGATCCAGTCAAATATATACGTGTAGGGGAGAGAAATGCTCTCTGGGAAACAAGCAATGATTCTCACACATAAACCCCACATCTGGCAGCCATCTGTCTTCCAGGAGAAGTCTTTGGAGAGTTTAGCCAGGGGTGTCCTGTTGGAATTCAATAACAGTGAGAATGGCGCTACGTCACCCCCCCCCCAAAAAAACATAAGCATTATTAAAAGTGGTTACGTTTAAACTACAACTCCCAGCCAGTGGTTAACAAGAAATTATTGAACCACATTGGAAACAAATCTTTGGGAATATTCCATCTTTCTTAAACATGTGTAAGTGCCCAATGGACCCTCTACACCTCCTGTAACCCCCAATAGTCATATGGGCCTGCTTCCAACAGCCACTACAGTAAATGCTGCTTACTGGACACTCCCTATATTAAGAACTACAATTGCTATTGCAGCCCTTTCTCTAAGGGTCACAGTGGATATTCTTTTCTTTCCCATTGCGTGCAGCTCCTGCTATGTGAGCCCCCACAACATTTAGGGCCATAAACTTTTACCCATGATTTGCACCCCCCCCCCCCAAACCAGCTCAAAGGCAAAAGCGAAGCAAAGGCAAAAATATCCTGTTCTGCTTTTGTATGCACAGTCTCTGTAAAGCATTAAATGTGTTTGCTCTATAGAAATTGCAGATAATAAGTAATAAAAATGTTCCCCAACTGGAAAGAAGAGAAATGATCAAGGGAGACATTTATCAGATAGTGAGAAGTGTTTGAACAAGAGGTCACGCTCCGAAGGGGGCGACTCTGGGAATATTAGGATGGGCTGGACAGAGGTGCTGGATGCTAAAATACGCAATGCAGAAAGGTTCGACTAAGAAAGCTCTAACCCCTTGGGGGAAGCAACACCCTTTTATGACAAAACACAAGTAGAACAAATGACACTATGTAAAGGGATTAACCTATTATCTTTGTCACAGATAGGCTGAGGGTCATCTTTTGTACAAGATAAGAAACCCATAGTCTGGGTACTTCGTTATGTAGAGGGAACCCCAAAAGAAGGAAGATTTAAGATGCTCCTCATACCTTATATATAGTGACCCACAATAAATGCATGATCTGGACAACTATTTACATATGTATAGTAACTACCAACAGAAGAAGATTTGGAAAACTCTCTACATGTATGGGTCCTAATAAAGGCATGATATGAGTAGCTCTTTATATACAACCCAATAGTAAGAAGTTTTAAGATGCTCCTCATATATAGGCACCCCTCAATAAAGACATGATCTGGCTAGGTGGGTAGCTCTTATATATATAGTTGGCTAGTTATTTGTAAAGACCACTAAGCATAGGAATAAAGGCATGATCTGAGCAGCTATTTACATATATGGAGCCCTAATATAAGACAAATTTTGGCAATTATTTATATCAGGGGACCCTAAATAAAGGCATGATCTCGGCAGATCTTTACATGAATAGGGGCTCCCAATAAGACGACTTTGGCAGCTTTTCATATTAAGGAATCCCCAATAAAGGTTTGATAATGACACATATATAGTGAGCTGGCCAAAAAAGGAAAGATATAGTTCCCAAATAAAGTGATGATCCTTTAACAATGTGTGCCTGGAACTTCTGCTCTTGTCCAAATGCTTTTGAACGGTATAAAAAGTAACAAAAACAAAAAGAAAGTAACAGATAAGATTACAGACTAAACGTGGAGGAAACAACGTGGAGAGAAAGAGTGATAACACCATAACTTAATATTAGGCACTATGTCTGTTTTGGAGTAGTATAAAACCATAATATATTCACTTAGCAATATGCCACCGTCTTATTTTTCAAAAGGATACCAAAAGTCCCATTCATGCAATGTTCTGCAAACAGAAATTCAGATAAAATATGGCAATGGTATAGCAGTATACAGTATATACAGTATACCCAACAAATACATGATCTGGGTAGTTTTCATGTGTATATGATCACATATATATATATAGATAAAAAAGCGAAAAAGGACCGCACCTGCTCACCGCTCTCCCCTCAGGTCAGGTGCTCAGTCAGACAGTGTCCCCACTGTAAACACGACAAAGACTCGAAAGGCAGACGGCACTTCTGAAAATGGGGTTTATTGGAGTTCCTGCTGGAAGAACCTAACGTGTTTCGGGAGTTATCCCTTAGTCATAGGTCTAAGGGATAACTCCCGAAACACGTTAGGTTCTTCCAGCAGGAACTCCAATAAACCCCATTTTCAGAAGTGCCGTCTGCCTTTCGAGTCTTTGTCGTGATCACATATATATATATATATATATATATATATATATATATATATATATATATATATATATATATATAATATATATATATATATAATTTTTTTTTTTTTAATTATATACATTTATATATAGGGATGTCACGCCAAAAATATGAAGATTACAAAAGTTATTCATATATATAGGGTTCCACATGATCTTTGCAGCTCTTTACACATATAGGGACCTCCAACAGAAGGAGGAAAACAGCAATTCATATATAGGGATCCCCAATAAAGACATAATCTGAGCAGCTTTTACACACACATATAAATAATAGAACAGAAGAAAGCTTTGGGATGCTATATATATAAATATATATGTAT
This sequence comes from Xenopus laevis, assembly GCF_017654675.1. Lineage (NCBI taxonomy): Eukaryota > Metazoa > Chordata > Amphibia > Anura > Pipidae > Xenopus > Xenopus laevis. The sequence goes on along the minus strand of NC_054388.1, from coordinate 41,428,861 downwards.
ATATATATATATGGATCCAAATGTGGATCGAAACATTGGAATGCACAGTGGAATAAATATTCACTAAAGAAAAATTGGTGTGCTGATCTCATTGACAAGTATATATATATATATATATATATATATATAATACACAAAATCCATGAATATCTTGTAAATGATTACCTACTCAGTGACTACTGATGTCATCAGTTATAAACGGTGAGTAGTGATGTCATTTCTGTCACAAGACTCACTGAAACCTGTGTATAATAATAAAGTACCCCCTGTTGCAAAATATGAGGATATTAGAAGTTACCTGACTTTTTGTCACAAAACAAGGAAGTATTTTTCCCCTTCCCACCCCTAATTTACATATTCAAATTAGGTCCGGATCGGAATCTCTAGCAAAGGATTCAGGGGTTCAGCCAAATCCAAAACAGTGGATTCAGTCAGGCCCGGACTGGCAATCTGTGGGTTCTGGCAAATGCCAGAGGGGCTGCTATAAGGTGCTATAGAAAGTCAGTATTTAGTGGGCTGGTGGGGGCTGTTTGGGCCTCTATGTGGGCTGATTGGGTCTCTGTGTACCTGAAATGCCAGGGCCTATTTTAATTCTCAGTCCAGACCTGGATTCAGTTCAACCCTACTTATAATATCCTTATCATTTACAAGAGGGGGTACTTTATTCACTATATATATATATATATATATATATATATATATATATATATATATATATATATATATATATAAATATATCTCTCAAAACAAAAGAAACATTTGGGCAGCTCTTTTTCTATAGCCCCATACATGTACCTCAATAGAAGAAAGGTTTGGGAAGTTTCCTATATTATTGGCCCCTCAGCAGAAAAGAAGAAACATCTGGGCAGTATGGAGAGAACCCCCCATAAAGTGACACACTGCGTACGTTCACGTGACTTCGCTCCCTTGTATTCTGCCCGGAGGACACAGTGTGAACCCCTTCCCGGCTCAGGTCACGCCTCTGCAGCACGTGATGAGGGAGTGGGCGGGGCTGAGTCTCTCCCCCGGCTGCTTAGTTGCTGATCTGTGTCACTGTGTGCGGTGCTTGCTCGGTGTGAATCTGACTTTCAGCCGCTGTGTGGGCAGGATTGGTAGGTAGGTACCCGTTATACTGGGCTGCTTCGGGAAGGGAATTTATAAAAGGGAGCTGGTATTTGTGTACTAGAGTATTCATGGCCATGCCGGGGGGAGTGGCAGCCATCTCCCCCGAGTACTGGCTAATTGGCTTGATCTGCCCTCATGTATAGAGCAGGAATAATAATAATAATAATACTAGTACTAGTGTTAGTGTGGGGGAGGGGGTGCTGCTGGGCATCCACTGGGCATCAGAGTTTCAATAAGGAAATAACAGATCGTCCCTAATGTGCCCTTTAAAGTCTAAACAGGAGTGACCTGTGTATTCATTGGTGGATTAGCAGTATCAGTCATTTCCAGATTATTTTTGGGGAGGGGGGTGGAATAATAGGTGCTGGTTTCATATTATTTGCAGTAGGTAATGTCCGCTTCATCCCTATATTTTTTCGTGAATGGATTTACCCAGAGACTGGAGGGGGGGGGGGAGTGAGCTTGGGTCTATTACTATTCAACTAGCATTAATTACATTCCCCCCCCCTCCTTCCCTCTAATATAGAAACCTTTACATTCAGCCTGTTTTATATTTAAAAAAAAAAACCCCACTTCGTTCCTTTTTTAACAGCTGTCACTCTCATAGAGTCTGGTGGTTGTAGTTCAGCCTTAGCTGGAGCCCTACAGGCTGCATTAGCCAATAAAAACGATGTTGTTTGTATACAGCTGTACAACTGCCTTGTTCAGGCCTGTGGCGTATTCAGGTATTCAGCACTGGGCCTGCTTTCTGTAAAACTGAGCAGAAAAAGCTTTACCCCCCCCCCCATTCATATATATATAAATATATAACATTTCTGTTCAAACCTGCCTTTCCTAGTAAGGATCTTCTCTTTTGTGTGTGTATATCCCCTGCAGAGAAAGCTTTGTACTGGATAGAGGTCTGTGCTATAAAAATGCCTTCCCCTTTGTGTGCCATATATATAAGCAGACGAGAGCAATGGGCTTGTATAGAATTGCTAGCAAGCAGCACAGAAATCCGAGAGAGCTGTCAGACTGCAGAGCCTTGTTCCTAGTGACAGACAGTAGCTGGGGGGCTGCAGCATGCAGGGAAAATCTAAGGAATGTACTATCCTGCTAAACATCATGTGCTCTTGGAATTGCCTTCCAGCAAAGGTGGTACAAGCCTACAAATAAAACATTTTAAATATACATTTTTACAGAAAGCTCATTGGTTACAAGCTCTTGTGTTCACTGCCCTTTAAAATTTCTTTGCTGTGCATCATTTTTATGCATAATTCAACAAGGAGTTCAAAAGCTCAAAAGACTAATGATTTTGTTTGGGTTTCTTGTTTAACTCTGTTCATTGTGTCTTTTCCACTTCAGTCAGTGACAAGTTATTTTGACAGCCCTCTATGCCTTTACCCCCCCCCCCTTCTGAATTTTTGTTTTACCTTGTGCCTGTTATTGTGACATCCCTCCATGTATTTACCCTCGTTTTTATTAGCCACCTTATAGGTAATCTGGGGAAATGTCCATTCTGTGCCAAAAGCGAATTTGCAAGGTATATAAAATAGTTTATTTTCCAGACCAGGGCATTGCTTTAGAAACTCAGCTTGTAAAATATGCATCCCGTTCTATATATCTATGCAATTTTCAGCTTGCTGAGTAAAAAAAGAAATTGCCTGTGGGGGCTAGCAGGGCCATATTTGAGATTCTGGAATCGGGACAATTAGAGTAATTATATCCGTTACAGATATATTTGGTGATGATTTCATGAGATCATGGGGCTCCAGAGAAGCAGAAGGACAGTGGTACCAGCAGACTTGTCATTTTCCTAATGTGCCTTGTGATATAACCGTCAGCACTTCTGTATATTGTTCTGAATACCTGTGCCTGATTCTTAACTAATGGTTTTCGGTTCCCCTCGTTTGTTCTGAAGACAAGATCTTTCTATGGTTTCCTGTTGTATGAGAGAAGTCACACAGCAGAGTCTTCTTCCTCCCCTCCCGTCCCTCACACACTAAATCATCCCCTCTCCTCGGCTAAACCTCTTTAATCTGACAGACTGGGCACATCCTGCTCAAGATGGGCCACTGACCTTTTTGTATAACCCCTTCCAGGTATTGGCTTCCTGGGGAGCTTTGCCTGTTAGCTGTGGAAAGTCTGCAGTCCAGCTTTAGATTTTTTTGAAGAGTTTATCCTTCCACTCTCTCTCTCTTTCGGGTATACTGTGCCTGTTCCAAAATAGTTTACATGTCAGATAGTTAAAACCTTGCCTTTTTACTTGAACCCAACATACCAAGTGAATGAAAGCCTGCTTGAGCATGCTGTCATTTGCAGTACACCAACTGGAAGGCTGCTGGATTGACATTACTATTCAAAGTTAAGTAATTGTTGGTCAAGGTTTAGGGTCCATTGGCCAGAAAAGGTGATGAGCAGTTCTGGACTCTGATTCAAAATAGGCCCTGGCATTTTAGAGAGGACCAAACAGCCCAATAAATAGTGTCCGTCTATGGCATCTTACAGCAGCCCATTTGCCAGAATCCACAGATTGCCTGGTCTAGTCAGGGCCTGGTCATAGGAGATGTAGTTCCTGGACCCGGTCATAGGAGATGTAATTCCTGGGCCTGCTGTAGTTTAAGAAAATGACTACAATGTACAGAAAGGAACTATTTTTAATCCTTTTTCAGCAGGATTCTGATTCGGCAGAATCCTTCTGCCTGGCCGAACCGAATCCTAATTTGCATATGCTAATTAGGTGCAGGGAGGGAAATCATATGGCTTTCTGTCACAAAACAAGGAAGTAAAAAAGTTTTCCCCTTCATAACCCTTAGTTTGTAAATGGAAATTAGGATTCGGGGGTTCGGACGAATCCAAAATATTGGAGTTGGTGCATCCCCAGCCATAAGCACTGAATAAACTACATAATTCTTCCTATACAGGATGAGTCAATTTAGTGACCATTTGCTCTCTTTTGCAACTAGGAATAGAATAGAAAACACATGGAGTTGCTGGATAACAGTATCACTAGAGTTGGGCAGGAACTAATAAACAGTGTGTAGTGTGCATTTAACAGGGCAGCCAGCCAAATCTTAACTGTGCTACATAGTTACATGCAACAAAGGCAGAATGTATCCAGTGTTACAAAAGCGTTTATACATTAGCTGCTTCCCTGGTGAAATAATTACAAAAAAGTTTCACTGTGGAGCCACTTCGGCACCGCCCCCTTCTTTTATAGCATTCGTCTGATATTGTGGCACCCCCTTAAGTATTTAACGAGAAGGCCAGGCAATAAATTTGTCTCTGGCGTCAGCAGGGAGCAATGGATTCTATGGCCCAAAAGTTTAGAAAGTGTCTGGAATTATTATTGGTGTCAAGTTAACCCATTTGTATTGGTTGTTGAATGAATATGGTTAAAAGTCAGCTTTGGTGTGCACAGAATTGCTGTGCAGAGTTTTCTTACTGTATTCAAATAAAGCAGTGGGACAGTAGAGAAATGTATTCCAAAAACAAGGTTTTATTCAAAAAGAGGAAAGCACAGCAAATCCTTCAAAAGGGAAACCAGCACATTGCATTATGTTTGGCAACCTTGTATTAGCCACAGCAGCATGAGGGCTACAAGAATGATAACCCTTTTGATATCAGGTAAACTGTGTTGCTTTTTTAAGTTATGTGTGGCTTCCCCACTAGGAAACAATTACACATAACCAGCAGTTACAGTAGTCTCTAGTACTAATCTGCCAATCTCCATGTGACATTTGCCTAAGGGAGTTGGCCAATAATCCTTTACATGCAGTCAGCTGTCAAAGTTTTGTCCAATTATGCTATATCCTGATGTCTCTTGCCACCATATGGAAATCTCACACAAAGGTCTTGGGAAGTCTGGGAGACAAATTAGAAGCTTGTGCAGTCTTGCATCTGAGTTGCTATGAGAGAAGCGTGGGCATAGTGAATATAATATCGTCTGGACGCCAGTATGGCTGTGGGATAGTAGGAAGTGATGGTGCCTATAGTAACAGTGGGATAATAGTCTCTGGGAAGGGACTGTGACTGTGGGATAGCAGGTATAGTAGGGAGAGTTGGTGCCTATAGTAACAGTGGGATAATAGTCTCTGGGAAGGGACTGTGGCTGTGGGATAGCAGTTATAGTAGGGAGAGATGGTGCCTATAGTAACAGTGGGATAATAGTCTCTGGGAAGGGACTGTGGCTGTGGGATAGCAGGTATAGTAGGGAGAGATGCTGCCTATAGTAACAGTGGGATAATAGTCTCTGGGAAGGGACTGTGGCTGTGGGATAGCAGGTATAGTAGGGAGAGATGGTGCCTTTAGTAACAGTGGGATAATAGTCTCTGGGAAGGGACTGTGACTGTGGGATAGCAGGTATAGTAGTGCCTATAGTAACAGTGGGATAATAGTCTCTGGGAAGGGAGTGTGACTGTGGGATAGCAGGTATAGTAGGGAGAGATGGTGTCTATAGTAGCAGTGGGATAATAGTCTCTGTGAAGGGACTGTGACTGTGGGATAGCAGGTATAGTAGAGATGGTGCCTATAGTAACAGTAGGATAATAGTCTCTGGGAAGGGAGTGTGACTGTGGGATAGCAGGTATAGTAGGGAGAGATGGTGCCTATAGTAACAGTGGGATAATAGTCTCTGGGAAGGGAGTGTGGCTGTGGGATAGCAGGTATAGTAGGGAGAGATGGTGTCTATAGTAGCAGTGGGATAATAGTCTCTGGGAAGGGACTGTGGCTGTGGGATAGCAGGTATAGTAGGGAGAGATGGTGCCTATAGTAACAGTGGGATAATAGTCTCTGGGAAGGAACTGTGGCTTTGGGATAGCAGGTATAGTAGGGAGAGATGGTGCCTTTAATAGTAGATGTAAAAATTGCCCCTGTAAAGGGACAGTGACAAAAGTAACACTTTATATTAATATTTTGCTGCTTGTAATGTTGTAGTACTGTAGGACATTATTTAAAGGGATCCTGTCATGGGAAAACATGTTTTTTTCAAAACACATCAGTTAATAGTGCTACTCCAGCAGAATTCTGCACTGAAATCCATTTCTCAAAAGAGCAAACAGATTTTTTTATATTCAATTTTGAAATCAGACATGGGGCTAGACATTTTGTTAATTTCCCAGCTGCCCTTGGTCATGTGACTTGTGCCTGCACTTTAGGAGAGAAATGCTTTCTGGCAGGCTGCTGTTTTTCCTTCTCAATGTAACTGAATGTGTCTCAGTGGGACATGGGTTTTTACTATTGAGTGTTGTTCTTAGATCTACCAGGCAGCTGTTATTTTGTGTTAGGGAGCTGCTATCTGGTTACCTTCCCATTGTTCTCTTGTTTGGCTGCTGGGGGGGAAAAGGGAGGGGGGATATCACTCCAACTTGCAGTACAGCAGTAAAGAGTGATTGAAGTTTATCAGAGCACAAGTCACATGACTTGGGGCAGCTGGGAAATGGACAATATGTCTAGCCCCATGTCAGATTTCAAAATTGAATATAAAAAAATCGGTTTGCTCTTTTGAAAAACGGATTTCAGTGCAGAATTCTGCTGGAGCAGCACTATTAATTGAATCATTTTGAAAAAAAAATTTTTCCATGACAGTATCCCTTTAAGGGCAACAGCACATCAATCGCCCATAATACATCTTGGTTACGTGGTGCAGCTACTTCTCAAAGTAGCCCAAAGTATCCTTGAGAGGAAACTTTTGGCAGATTTGCTGATTATGTTCCTCCACCGGCAATTTGTGTTTTAGGGTGGAAAAGAAACAAGGGACATTTTGTTGCCACAGTACTATGTATCATACGCCTAACTGCAGCTAAAAGTCCACAGGGCCTTGCACAGTCTGATTTGCCCCATGCCCGACCACCACTAAAGACATCCCTTGTTGTCCCACTGGAGACTTAAGTTTTGTAAAACGCTGGGAGTAAAAATATTACAAGGAGAATTCAATGGGTTAATTTGTTGAAGGGCTTTACTAGCTTGTAGCCCTGGAGCTACAGGAGGTGGATCAACACTTATAGCTCAGACCCCCAATTTCTACTTCCCCTGGAATGTGTCAGTATTTGTGCCTAGAGATATGTGCATGTATATTACACAACTAAAACTAAAATTCTGCTTAACACATGGTTTTGTTTAAATGTCTCAAGTCTCCCAGGACTGTGTAATGAAGGAATTTACCCTCCCTGGTGTCAGTGCCCTTCCACCCACTTACTTTCCTCTTTCCCCAGGGCCAGTCCATCCTGCTGTGTACCCCCCCCCCCAATGCTGCCGGACATCCTCTCATGGGCCGGCTAGTGTGAGATGGGGAAAGGTCAACACTGTTGGCCTGAAATGCTTGTGCTCTGGGCTTGCCTGTGGGGACACAGAAGCAGCAATAGAATGCGCAATGCTATTACCACTTTTCTCCAAATTAGTGGCAAATAACAATAATTAGTGCAACACCCTCTTTCTGCCAGTGCATTCTCAATTCCTCAGGCATTTTGGCACTGCTTACCCAGCCTTCATATAGCATTATTACTGTGTATACGCTTACGCTAGGGAAACTTGTGAGTTTCTCTAGGGCAGAGATTGATGCGCCTGGCTGAAACATTTTGTTTTACCCTTCAAATGCCAACTGCCAGCAGAAAAATAGCATTGTGCAGGCGAGTTTGTTCCAGTAAGTCTCAAGCTGACAGGGCAGAGGAAATTGTTTAAAAACAGGAAAAACAGCAGTAAATATCTCACGTGTTAAGCAAATATAACTGCGGATGCCATAACAAGCTCATTCTTGTTAGTGTGACCTTTATTTCGGTGGTAGTGTCACTTTAAACTGCAGCAGGAAATGCAGAGCGTCAAAAATAAAAAAAAAATAAAAAGGTTCCCACTCAAAAAGCAGCATGTGAAATATCCTGTATCTTAAAGCTGATCTAGGTATGTCAACTTTAACATGCAGCCGTGAGTGTGGATGAGGGCAGGCATTCATATAAGAGCAGTATGTCTGCCAGCCATTGGCACACTTTCACTGCAGGTCTGGCATCTCACACTTTGCTGCTGGGAAATGGATTACTGGAAGAAATTTGTGTTTAATTGTTATGTCACTGCGCCCTTTAATTAATTTGACATTAAATTAACAAAGCCAGGTTTTAATTAGTTCTTAAATGGCAAACGTGTCTTGGGGATTTTTTTTTGTATTAATTGCACAATATGTCTCTGGCTTTTAGACACAGAAATGTAGTCTTTTGCTTTATCATCCAACTTTCGATGTGTTAGCTATCCCTGGAAAGCCATCGACCTTCAGATGATGCCACTCATCCTTTGCTTAGGTTTATAGACCATTCAAGTTTAAAATAGATAAGATACAATAACATGCATATGCAATAAAAACCATAATTTTGTTTATATTTAAGTATCAACCTGATGTTTGTTGACAAGCAAGGTATCTCCTAGGGTTGCAGTTGGGCAGTGTCTCATTAAATTGTAATGAGCAGTCTCACAGAATCTGCTCAGGTCTTTTTACGTTTTTTAAGGCCAACCAAATCCAGTAGAATTGCACTATACAGGTATGGGACCTGTTATTCACAATGGTTATTCACAAAATATAAAGAATAAATAATGAAGACCAATGGAAAAGTTGGTTAGAATTAGTTAACATAACATACTAAAAATCAACTTAAAGTTGAAATCTACTAGAAAATCATGTAAACATGAAATAAACCCAATGGGCTGGTTTTACTTCCAAAAAAGATTAATTATATCTTTGTTTGGATCAAGTACAAGGTACTGTAATATTATTACAGAGAAAATCTATTGTAAAAATTTGGACTATTTGATTATGATGGGGTCTATGGAAGACAGCCTTTCCGTGATTTGGAGCTTTTTGGATAATGGGTTTTCAGATAACGGATCCCATATCTGTAGTCAAAAGTTTGTTATTCCATGTATTAGTTTGGAGGCCACGGCATGTACCCTAAGGTCCACCAAGGCTGTGTCACTGAGCTGCCCTCTGAGCACACAAGTTAAGCCTTCACCTGATCTAGAGGTACAGGTTGTAGTATTGAGTGATATCCACTGAGGAAAGTAATGTGATCTTAGGTGGGCAGAATGCTGATGGAGGGAGAATCTGAGAGGAGTAGTACCTCCTATTAATGAGGGTTTCAAAATGCCATTTAGGGTCTGTACCTGCAGGCATTATAAAGCTAGTATGGTTATTCTAATCATATCACCCAGCGGACGCCTCTTTTCCCAAGCAAACAAATGGGGCGCTGCATTTCATCATATCCCTGGCTCTTTGGTGTTGTTGAAGTCAACTCATGTAGAGTTCTTGTGATAACCTGTCTGGAGTTGAACCAGGGACCTAGTGTTCCTTTGCTCTTAGCATTCCCACCGCTCTATGCGAGCAGACAGCTAAGGCCCTGGTTCACTCCTTTGACTATTCTTTGTAACTGCAAACAGACATGGCTTATCTCACCTGTTGTCAATCTGGCCACAGGTGATCAGTGTGAGCCATTAGTCTGGCTATAAAACCCCCTACACTGCACTGACTCATTGCCCAACGTAGGTCTATTCTCAATAGTTCCTGGGTGTGATTCTTGTCTGTTTATTTGTTTCTGACCTCTGCCTGTTTGACTACTCTTCTGGATCCTGACCTTGTCCCGTGTTACTGATTGGTCTTGACTCCGGCCTGTTTATCCTGACTATGCTCCTGGTTCCTGATCCTGCACTCACTGACTGGTATTGGCCTTGCCTGCTCCACATCTACTCACTTTCTGTTCCCCATTTTTCCTGTATAAGTTACTGTTCCCTTGTCTGCCCAGAGCTTTCCCCTTGGTCCTCTCACGTTAAGACCTGGAGGATTCCTTCCGAAGTGAAAGGCAGTAGACCGGGACCTTGGGGTTTGCTCTGTTTTTTTGGGATACAATACGTTACAGTTCTACTGATAATGTACAAGCCTTCCACCCCTCCATTGGATCATAAACCCTCTGAACCCTCTGGCCTTTTACTGCCCAGGATTTACTGCAGCTGTAGTAAGTACTATGTGGGCCATATGCACAGAACCAGCATTTCTGAGGTTTTTGATGTATAGCACAGCATACATCAGAACGACCAGGACTTTTGTGAGTTGAGTTCCACCCTACGCTCCCCTCTCTCCCTGCCACGGGAAAGTGTGTTGGCTCATCTTTCTGCAAAGTCCCAACATAAACAGGAAGCTTTTAACATCTCATCTGTCTGCGTTGGTGACAGGGTGCAGGGAGTGGAGATACTGCAGGCTTGTCTGCAGAGCAAGATGCAGAATACAGTATATACATACTGTTAATGCATCTCTAGTACTATTAAAAAGTTGATTGGTGAGGGGAAAACATATAAAGAAGTGCAGAAAATCATAAGCTGCTCAGCTAAAATGATCTCAAATGCTTTAAAATGGCAACCAAAACCTGAAAGATGTGGAAGAAAATGGAATACAAACATTCAAATGGAGAGAAGAATAGCCAAAATGGCAAAGACTCAGCCAAGTGAATCCAAGCTATCGGCAAAAAATCCCTGCAAAGTCCCATTGTTGAAAAAAAGACGTGCTGAAGAGCTTAAAATTTGCCAGAGACAAAAGACAAAAACACATTGACTGGCCTAAAGAGAAACGGCACAACATTTTCTTGACTGATGAAAGCAAGATTGTTCTTTTTGGGTCTAGGGGCCACAGACAGTTTGTCACACAACCCCCAAACACTGAATTCAAGTGAGTACAGTGTGAAGACAGTGAAACATGGTGGCACAAGCATCATGATATGGGGATGTTTCCCATAGTTGGGTCTATTTATCACATACCAGGGATCATGGATCAGATTCAATACATCAAAATACTTGAAGAGGTCACGTTGCCTTATGCTGAAGAGGAAATGCCCTTGAAATGGGAGTTTCAACAACGACCCCAAACACACCAGTAAATGAGCAACATCTTGGTTCCAGACCAACAAGATTGACATTATGGAGTGGCCCAATCCCTGGACCTTAATCCAAAAGAAAACTTGTGGGGTGACATCAAAAATGCTGTTTCTGAGGCAAAAGCAAGAAATGCAGAAGAATTGTGGAATGTAACAGGTGCCAGAAGTTGGTGGACTCCATACAACACAGATGTGCAGCGGATCTCAGAAACACTGATTATACAACTAAATATTAGTTCAGTGATTCAAAGGAAAGCAAAATGTTGAAACATTTTTCAGTTTATATAGTGAATGTTTGATTTAATATTATTTCCTTTTCTTCACTTTCTGTAAAGGAATAACACAAATTTGATAAATGTTTCTTCATTTTATGATTTGGAATAGAATGTGCAGTGTTCCCATTTGTGTGTGTATAGAAATAAAAGCTATTATAATGATTTGGAGCTTAATTCACTTTTTAAAGCACACTGCTATTATTATTCTGAACACAACTGTAAGGGCTGTAGTTCAATGACATACATATCTCCATGCGGTAAATAGGTGTAGTGGTAAAACAATTATTCCTTATTAGAGTGATTACAAAGCAAATAACACGTATCCTCTATGTCTAATTAATGTATTTTATTTACAGACCAAGTGCAGATGTTTGCTTGCACTCAGTAGTAGAGGAGGGGGGTGGGGAAGTTGCTGAAATCTTTTGGTGGTTTAGTGAAACAGGTAGTGGTTAGAGAGCAGCATTCATTTCTGGGTGGATCTGTTCCAAGACTTTGACAGAGGGCCCTAAATATATAAACTGCATGGTTTGAAAGGCCCTTGTATGATGGATAGATAGATAGATAGATAGATAGATAGATAGATAGATAGATAGATAGATAGATAGATAGACAGACAGATACAGCAGATATATAGATCTGATGTTGCTGGTCTTTTTGCATGGTAGATACTTTATATTTGAATAAACATAATTTATAGTAGGATGAACATTATTTATTGTAAATGATAAATGATACGCACAGTTTTCAGAGTGCACAGGTTCTGCAGCCTAGTTCCTCTGTGTAGTCACAGAACCCCTTCTTTACAGTGGGAAATACATTATTCCTTATAATGAATAATTAATACTCAGAGATCCCATAACTCAGCCTGCAGCCTTGTGTCTTTATATGGTCATAGAACCCCTCAGTGACTTCTAATATCCTTATAATTTACAGTAGGGGGTACATTATCCCTTATAATACATGAGTGATATATATACCTTGTGAGAAGCTGCAGCATATGCATAGTGTTCACCAGCCACTTTCACTGAACAGCGGGGGTTTCTATGAATATACAGTACCAATTCACTGACAAGCTATCTCCAGAGGCTTCTTGTGGTATTTATTTATAAAATCTGAGAAAATTACACCTTCTTTTACCAAAGCCTGATGCCTTTCACTAACACCTTGCAACGTAAGTGTGATGCATATGCTTTATTTATCCTTGTGCAGAGTCTTTATTTCTCACCTCTCTTGGGCTGCTCTGTTAACCCTGATATTCATGAACTCACTGTCCGGGTCTAGGGCTGGTGTGTTAAGTGTTGATATATTTTAGGCTGTTTATGTAATGCAGAGTGATCTCCATCATTGGGTGAAGCTGGCCATAGACGCAAAGATCCGATCGTACGAATCATTGTACAATTGGACTTTCCCATCTCCCGACCCGCCACTAACCATTCCGATCAAAGTCTTACCATTCCGACCAAATAAAGTAGTTAAAGCCGATGTTCTGCCCTGACAGCAATCGTACGATAGATAAAGCTGGTGACAGTCTCCCACTGAAAATCATACAATCGGCAATACATGCAGAGATATTACCCGCAGCCGACAGAAATTTTCTAACCTGTCCGATCGACCAAATGACCGATCTCCGCCGGACGAAAAATGTCGGGACTCTCCACACACGGTCCGAAAATCATACGAATCCTCAATTCGTACAATCGGATCGTTGCGTCTATGGCCAGCTTTAGGGTAGGGACACACTGGGCGATTTGGGGAGTTTTAGTCGCCTGGCGACTAATCGCCGCGACTTTTCTCCCCGAATGCCTCCCCTCGCTCTGCGCCTGGCTAAAATGAAAAATCGCCTGCGCTAATCACACGCGGCGATTCGTTTTCCGAAATCGCCCGAAGTTGCCTCACGAGGAAACTTCGGGCGACTTCGGAAAACGAATCGCCGCGTGTGATTAGCGCAGGCGATTTTTCATTTTAGCCAGGCGCAGAGCGAGGGGAGGCATTCGGGGAGAAAAGTCGCGGCGATTAGTCGCCAGGCGACTAAGACTCCCCAAATCGCCCAGTGTGTCCCTACCCTTAGGCTGTGGGAGATCTCCAGACTGATGGAAGATCTCCAGCAACCCCCAGGTTGTCTTTCCTAACCCCCTCTTCTCTCTTCATTAAGCCTTTCTACTTGGAATCTATTGTGGTGGCTCCTTGTGTGGTTTCTCATTCTATATAATCCACCAATCTCTAATGTGAAATCTTGTTACAACACCTTCTGGCTATAGAGACTCCCTGTCCCAGTACCCTTGTGCAGAGTGAAAATGCAGAATCTGGAATGTTCCTTCCCTTAGATGAACAGTACTGTAGGCTCTGCTGCACTTGCCATGTCTCGTCATTTACATTTGCAACTGCACTTATCTCCAGGTAGTGCTTTCTTTTTATCTATTGGCTTAAGAGATGGTAGTAGCAACTTGGCACAGCCTAATGCAAATGGGATGAAGATAGATGAGAAAACACACAAGATTATTGGAAGTTGTGCTTTTGGACAGTTGTGCATGTGTCTGTTCTTCCCCTGGCAGAGACCTTGCGGATCAACTGCAGATATGATTTCGGTTTCCTGTTAACCCCCTTACCCCGCCCGCAGCACCTGCAGTAATACCAGTCCCAATTCTTTAGCCTTTCTATGCCATAAGGAAGTCGGAGGCCTAGAATTGCATCTAGAATTTAATGCAGTTTGTCAGAAAAAAACAATTTGAAGTTGGTGCTCAATAAGTTGCCTGCTGTTTTTAGTTTGTTTTAAATATAATTTAGGGCTAGGGCTAGATGATTGTGGCTCTAGGGCTGCTCCTGCTCTGTCTGCATCTGAAAGCATTGTCTCTGCTCGGGTGCAGGCAGATAAATTTTGGCGCTGAAACACAACATTTTGCATTTTGTGCTCAAATCCACCCTGCCTGCAGAGAAGGGGAGAAGCTTAAGTACCAATGAAAATGTCTAACATATATTGAAAAGTTAATTTGGCTGCCACCTATGGTACAAAGTGAGGGGCAAAGTATAAACATGCAAAAAACACTCAAAAACGCTGGTGTGAGCTGCTGCAAGGCCTGGACTGACTAGGGGGCACAAATCTGCATTCCTTGGTGCTCTAGCGTTGGGGACCTTTGTAAAGGATCTCTGGCTATTTTTAACCACTGGAGGGCACACTTTTATTGTAGTCTGTGTATAATTCATTTTGATTTTAGCTTAAACTGTATGGCAGAACCATCTTATGCTAACAAACCAATATGCAGATAAAGTAATGCAGTATAAGGTATGCCTGTGGAATTGACTGCATACTTATTTACATATTGTACATATATTAAAAGAAGAGGAAGTGAACTGTTTTTTTTTTTGTTTTGTTTTTTTTTTTAGCATTATGGAGTGTTAGCATTTAAGCCACTTTGTAAATATGCCTTTATATTTAGTACTGCAACAGTAAAAATGTTTCCCTCAGGATAATAATGTGTGTGTGTGTATGTATATATATATATATATATATATATATATATATATATATATATATATATATATATATATATATATATATATATATATATATATATATATATATATATATATATATATATATATATATATATATGATTATATTAAATGTTAGAGCTTGATAACCTCCTAGTTTCCTTTCCTTATCTACATTTTCATCAATCCTTCTTGTTGCCTCCCAAATTTTTCCCGTCAGTAAGCGAAGAGCTTCAGGGATACCCAGGTACCATGACAGACGCTATTAGAGACATCGGGGTGAAGCAGCCCCTCCCTGCTCGGGGAGTGGGAGAGAAGCCCGCCACGGAATTTGGCTATGTGGGTATAGACGCTATTTTGGAGCAGATGAGGAAAAAGGCCATGAAGCAGGGCTTCGAGTTGAACATTATGGTAGTGGGTAAGTGATTTCTTACTTTACTTTTGTCTCCCTGATTTAATGCCAGTCCAGCTGCCAATATCATAAGAAATAATTGTGCACGCACTCCTGCAGTCAAGGTGGTTGAGGTAAAAACATGAAGCTTTATTCCATCATGTTAAAAGGTCAGATGATACGTAGTCATAGGCACTAGCATTACAACCGTTACAGATAGTTATATTTTTTTCATCAAAACCAGTTATATTGATTATCATCAAAATATTGGTTTTGATGAAAATCTATAAAATTTGTGATCATATTGTAACTATTTCTGCAAGTTTTTACTAGATTTAATTATCGCAATAATTATATGTACAGTATCAAATTCAAATGCCAAAATATATCTGTTATTTGCACATTTTAATTTTACTAAATTTGTAAGGATTTGTAAATCGTAATTTTATTATAACTGATATGTATTTGTTAATTGAAATTTTCTCGATTCACTTAATATCTAGAAGCGACAAATATATACACTTTGTAGCGGCAGCTTTTCCATTTCCTGATTGTTAAGGGTTAATGGTTTTAATTATTGAGTCCGGAAAAAACCTTATGTAAGGTCAACCTGGACGTCATTTCCTTCAATTAAATTTAAATATCTGTAACGGTTCTTTGTAATGCTAGTGCCTATGACTACGTATCATCTGATACGAAACGCGTTAGGACGTTTATCTTTTAACATGATGGAATAAAGCTTCAAGTTTTTACCTCAACCGCCTTGGCTACAGGAGTGCGTTCACAATTATTTCGTATGATTCACATTGCCTAAGCTACGGGTTCGAGGCACAGCACCCGGGCCACTCGGCCAATTTGGTGAGTGCAAGCTCTGCTGACTTTTATAAATCATAGTCTAATTGGTTATTTATTCAAGTGTCGGACCTGGGGTTTGTACACCCAGGTCAATCTTCCTACTTGGTGAGCTATTACCTAGAAGTTGTTTCCGTCACTATATGTTTTAAGCACAACTATAGTTTGGTGCTTTATATAATCATTAAGTGGACATTGAGCGAGATTGGAGCCAGCCGTTTTCTTTTCTCAGCTGCCAATATCCACCAATAAACATTTCTGTTTAGTCTACTGCAACTAAAAAAATAGAAGCTATGATTTGATTGATTGCTGTATAAGTACACTGGTACACATAAGCACCTATATTAATGAATCACCTTATCCCCTACACAATTGTAGCCTAATTATACAAAGGCTTCCCCAGGCAACAGTTTTTCAAATGTCAAGGCTGTGGCACACAACATATCACTTGCACCAACTTGCCTGGCACATGATTAGTGCTCCTCAGCAAATAACATATAGCAAGTGCCTTGGGTCTCTTGGCACCTAGTAAACTTAATTTCCATGGCAGGTATCATACTTTTATCACTGCCTAAAGAGACAGATTTAAAAATTCCATGCATGCTATAGCCTGGTGAGTGCATACCTGCCATAAAGCAAGATGGCACTGCTAACAACACTCAAGTGGCATTGGTGCACAACCAAGTATGTTATTAAGTGATGTTGCACTCACTCCTGTTCTTGTGGGTATCTTCTGCATCCAGCTACATACATAGCCAGGTTCATCATTCACCCCTTTATTAACAAATCAACCACCTTTGGTTTCCCTTCTTCTTCAGGTCAGAGCGGACTTGGAAAATCCACATTAATAAACACTCTCTTCAAATCAAAAGTAAGCAGAAAGTCTGTGCAGCCGACAGCAGAAGAGCGCATCCCCAAAACCATAGAGATCAAAAGCATAGCTCATGGTGAGTCTTGGCAATATGCGAATGGGAATGATAAATTGAGACCACTTGCAACTCTGTTAGAGCATAATAATGCCCCCATGTACTAAGCACTGTTCTGCAGGAACAGTCCCCTATGTATGAATATAGCCAGTCCTGAAAAAAAAACACACAATATGTACTAAGACTAAGGACTTGGAGAGACATTGGTTAAAAATAATTATTTTAGTAGGTGTATAAGGGAGTGCATGGAATTTTGCACAAGACTTCATTTCACTTTTTACTGCCTTGGCTCCCTCCCTGACAAGTAATCTGATTCTCTTTCAGAAATCGAGGAGAAAGGGGTGCGTATGAAGCTGACTGTCATCGACACTCCAGGCTTTGGAGATCACATCAACAATGAGAACTGGTAAGGGGAAATATTTAGGATAATGGATAGTAGCAGAAAGGGTGGTAATACCCAGGCCGTCTGTCCTGTAAATTCCACATTCTGATCTTAGCCTGGTTTAAAAGGGACGGTAATAGTTTATTGTATAGTGGGGCAAAAAGTAATATTCCCTGTTAAGTCTCCAAGCTTGAGAAAATATTCTACTATTATAAGATAATGTATACTATACTATATTAGGTTGATAATTACATTATTGTTTCATTTCCCACTTCCTGTTCTGAATGGGTTAATGTAAGAAGTGAAGGACATGAGAAATGAAAATGACACTGGTGCCCTTACACCTCCATCTATAGTATGTTAAGTATGCAAACATAGCTTGTTGTGCATTCTTTCCTCTGCGCTTTGTTATTCCTATATGATATCTAGTTATGAGAGCTGCCATGTCTTTTGCCTTAAAGGAGGACTAATCCTTAAAAATGATTGTGGCTAAAAGAGCCATATTTTATATACTGAACTTATTGCACCAGCCTAAGGTTTCAACTTCTCAATAGCAGCAATGATCCAGGACTTCAAACTTGTCACGGGGTCACCATCTTGGAAAATGTCTCAGACTCTCATATGCTCTGAGCAGCTGTGGAGAAGCTAAGCTTAGGGGTCGTCACAAATTATCACGCAGAAAATAAGGTTGGCCTGTAATATAAGCTGATGGTAAGCTCAGTAAGTGAGAGCAGCACAGAACATGTGCAGTGAATCCGCAGAAAAGAAGATGGAGAGCTACTGGGGCATCTTTGGAGACACAGATCTTTACTGCTAAATCTGGTTGCATTGGGCTGGTACAGAAGCCCAAGACATAATGTACAACATTTCTAGCTACTTTTTTAGTTATGATTTAGTTCTCCTTTAAGTGATTCATACATTAATGCCATTACAGCACTGCTGCTGGGGCACAGAATAGAATTGTTCTGTTGCTAGGAAAGCAGAATAGCAGCTCCTACATGTCACATGTACATGTATATGCCCCATTCATTTGTTTCCTTAATTAGGTCATAAAGATTCATTATAAATATTCTAAATTGGATTTCCCTTTAGTCACAGAGCTTCACTTCCTGGAGTGCGTCGCAGTATGTATTATGGACTAGATTCAAATCTGAGTTTGTGTTCACGTCATGCTGCGTCGTATTGGCATAACGCTAGTTCACACTAATGCAGTTACAGTAATGTTGCCATGGGGTGTATCTGTCGCTTGTCCGTTGCTTCACACATCATCGTGACTTCTGCAATTATTACTGAACGTAACCTTTCCTTTGTCCCATAGTCACCTGACCCCCACGGTCTATACATTGTATCTTAGCTAAAATCCAATTTGTAGTTCACTGTTGAGTAAATAGTAGACTGCAGTGGAAATGCCCGGACACATACAGATGGAACACTGGCTTATTCTCCAATGAATTCTCTGCATATCCCAGTCTATATCTACAAAGATCTGAATCAAAGGAATTCCAAGATTACTAGGTTATCCAAAAAATATAATCTGGCATAGCCAGTGGTCCATCTGTATGACTTATGTGTTTTTATGTTCGAATTCCTGCATTTTGGCAATTAAAAACAAAACATTTGCACAGCTCCATCTGTAGTTAAGGTTGCTGGTGTCCATAAATAGTTGCCATGCATGAAGGGGTAAAATAAAGATTCTATGGCAAACCCAACTGCTGCTGTACATTGACACATGACTACGTATCTGTATGGATGCTGCTTGTTCTGACTTGCTGTTCCTCTCAGCTGGATGCCCATCATGAAGTTCATCAATGACCAGTATGAGAAGTACCTTAAGGAGGAGGTCAACATCAATCGCAAGAAACGCATTCCCGACACCCGAGTCCACTGTTGTATTTACTTTATCCCTGCTACAGGGCACTCGTGAGTATATCTGAACATCTAGTTTTTTTTTTTTTTGTTTTGTCCTTCCCTGCCAAGCCCATTGTATCTGTTGTGTTAACGAGTGAAGAGGGCAGAAACCAACATCAGCCTCTCCTGCTTGACATTTGGCAATACATTTTCCTCTGAGACCACCATCAGGCTTATATTCTGGGAGGCTAATAATTATATGCATATTTAAATGCAGTTGTCATTGGTTCCATCAGAACCCTGCACTGAGAAGCTTACAATCCCAGGATTCTGGGAAAGCAATACTGACACTTTTAAACTAAGATGAACATTTGATTTGTTACATAAAAAACCCTGGTGGTTTCCAGACATTTTTGGTTTTTAGTAACTTTCTTTAGTCATATCCAGACTGAGAGTCAAAATAGGCCTTGGCATTTCAAGTACAGAGAGGCCCAAAGAGCCCTCCATCTGCCCACAAATCATGACTTTCGATAGCATCTTAGAGCAGCCATTTGCCAAAATTCACAGTCCAGGCCTGTCTGCAGTCCAGCATTTGTTTAGGAATATCGTGTTCCCCCCATATCCAACCTTTACTGGCCTGATCAGGACTTTGGGCACTTATGTCAGAGGGTCCACTCAGTTTCTGCCCTAAGCTGTTCAGGTAGATCTTTAAAATACGTCTAGTGGCAGCCACATGCCTGAACTGTGAGATGATGAGCATACCTTGATCTTAAAGGGCTTCATATTAAAATAAATTGACACTTGAAAGTGTAGCTATATTAAGATTTTGATACATTATAAGTCCCAGCATGCCATGGCTGCCATTCTTAAGCTATTGATGATCTTTTACTCCCAGTACCCTTAATGAGTGTCTCCTGTTGGATATCCTCAGTCTGTGTGCAGCTATAATGCTAGTTTTGGAAAGATAAGAAGGAAGAGCAGTGTTGTTACCCTCTATAACATCTTATTGGCCAAGACTCCAACTACATCTGGTGTTCTGGCTGATTTGTTGCTTTTGGGGACCTGTGAACACAGTAACGTGGCCAGATACAGAATGATTCCATTAGACAGCAAGAGATCCTGCGGTTAGCAGAAGTGCTGCAGTTGCAGAATGGTATCACACACACTATACAGAGGCAAGCCAGCAGAACGCCCGTAGCTCACAATGCTACCCAATCCACTTCGCAGGATTATTCTAAATTTTGGTGATCAGTGAGAGTTCCATTGATGTGAAGGAACAGAACTGCTATGTTGGTACAGTGCCAGTAGCTAATCCTTACTGGAACCTTAAAGGGAAACTGTCATTGTGACATAAATAATTAGCTGTAGTCCCCTACCATAAGATGGTTTTCCTGTTGCAGCCTATTGCTCTTTTACTTCTCTTTTACATCTCTTGCCTTGATCCACCATTTCGTGATGGTCTGTGTGCTGCCTCAGAGATCACCTGACCAGAAATACTGCAGCTCTTTCTGTAACAGGAAGAAGTGTGGAAGCAAAAGACACAACTCTGTCTGTTAATTGGCTCATGTGACCTAACATGTATGGTTTGTTTGTGTGCACCGTGAATCCTAACATCCCAGGGCGCGGCCCTTATTTTTTTTAAATGCCAATTTATGATTACACAATGGCAAATACTACTAAAAAAGTATATTATTATGAACATGGTTTATTTACATGAAGCAGGGTTTTACATATGAGCTGTTTTATGCAATATATTTTTATACATTGTTCTTTAAAGGGATACTGTCATGGGAAAACGTGTTTTTTTCAAAACACATCAGTTAATAGTGCTATTCCAGCAGACTTCTGCACTTAAATCCAATTCTCAAAAGAACAAACAGATTTTTTTATATTCAATTTTGAAATCTGACATCTGACATTGAAATCTGAAAGTAGTTCCATCCTAAAGTGCAGGCACAAGTCACATGACTGGAGGCAGCTGGGAAACTGACAATATGTCTAGCCCCATGTCAGATTTCAAAATCTATCAAGCTTTTTAGATTTTGTTTGCATTTCTCTATGTTTCTTCCACACCGACCAGTCAAACTGTAATCATTGTTTGTGGGGGAATATTATTATGGTTATATTCTTCTGTTTCCTGCCTGATTGCCAGTAATAGGACTACTGGATTTTGTCCTAGAACATTCGTAATATCTGATTAACATTTGGATTCAGTGGGTGGGAGGAATTATTCCCTCACTCTGATGTAATGATTCATAATAGACGCAAGTTTGTGGCCCTCCTCCCTAAATACATTGCAGAACACAAGCTCCTCCTACCTATTTCTGTCCCATTCTCTATTCCGGTTATGTTAACAATGAGATAAATTTGATTCTTTCTGTGTTTATTGCAGACTGCGGCCCCTGGACATAGAATTTATGAGACGCCTCAGTAAAGTAGTCAACATTGTCCCTGTTATTGCCAAAGCCGACACTTTAACTCTAGAGGAAAGGGACTACTTCAAGCAGAGGGTAAGTGGAATCCCATGGAGTTGTACTGCCAATATATATATATATATATATATATATATAATATATATATATATATATATATATATATATATATATATATATATATATATATATATATATATATATATATATATATATATATATATATATATATATATATATATATATATATAATATTGCTTCCTGTTGCTGCCAATCCAAAGCCATAGAACCTTGAGCCTTCTTTTGGTTTAGCAGGTATATGTATATTGTTTGCAGCTAAATGAGGTTCCTCGTGCCCATAGCTTCACTCTCACCTTAATCTCTAAAGGTTCAACCTGTTATTTTGCCAGGATACTCAGTCATTTCTTTTCTCCACTCCTTCCTCTCAGATTCGTGCTGACCTCCAGAACAATGGGATAGATATCTATCCACAGAAGGAGTTTGATGAGGATGCAGAGGATAGGCTTGTGAATGAGAAGATCAGGGTAAGGGCTCATGTGAGGCTTCATCTCCAACCTCCTGTCTGTGGTCTCCTTCCCCATCCTCACTCAATTATTTTATAATTTTTTATCTTTTTCTTTTCAACCCTATTCTCCTATTACAACTTCTCTTCCTCCTATATTCTCTGAATTCTCATCAATTTGGGGTAGTCATTACCTGTCTAGTGTGCCTTACTTTACCTCCTGCTTACTACAGCTGCGATGCCTTCCTTGCCTTACCTGTTATACTTACTAGTGATGTGCGGATCAAGAAAATAGGACCTGTACCCGATCCCTCCCAACAGAACCGTACTCAACCCAGTGCAGCAGCTCTATTTGTAGACCCACTTCCTACCTGCCCATCTCTGGCATCACAAAAGGGGCGGGGCAGGCACACTGCTATAAATAGAGGCTGCCGCTGTTGGAAGGTCAACCCAGCAACCATCTGCAAAAGTCTACCCAATATTCTTGAGCGGGTCGAGAAAAACTCGACCCGCACCCACCTTCCCCCCTCCATTTTTTGGATCTGCTCCACCCCACAAATGACATCACAAAAGGGATGGGCGGAGCAGGTGCACTCCCATAAAGCCAGAAGCTAGCAATGTAAGGTTGCCGGTGGGGAGAGCAGGCAGAAGAGCTCGACTTGAACCTGCTCACGACTCGCAAATTGTGCAGCACGGTCGGCCTGAACCCATGGGTCATGCGGGTATCTTGCCTGCCCACACGTTGTTAACGCCCAAGCCATACATCACTAATACCTACCATGCCTACTTCTCCCTGCCTAATATGTCTGCACCTATTTTCCACAGGCACAAATGAGCTGAATAATACAGTATTTGTAATAATTAATTTTCCCCTGGCAGTGTGTAGTGTTTATGAATGCAAAGCAGTGTTTGCTTAAATACAGAGTAAAAATGTATCCAGGAAGAAAATGTTCTAGGGAGCTTTACCCAAATGATTTCTCCTACCTGCTTATTTTTTCTCTCTTTCACTATAGGAAATGATTCCTTTCGCTGTGGTGGGAAGTGACCAGGAGTACCAGATTAATGGCAGGCGGATACTGGGACGCAAGACCAAGTGGGGAACTATTGAAGGTGCGATGGAGAGTTACATTGCTCTGTAACTTGGGAGACTATGTGGTATCCTAATGTGCATTCAAGCAAACATGATTCATTGAATAGCATATTTGGGGGGCAAAGCCTCCTTTCTTTCCTAGATAAAATTGAAATGTCAAGATCCACAACTATTCAGAAATATAGATCTATATTAAAGGTGCTTAAAGGAGAAGGAAAGGTTAAAACTAAGTAAGCCTTATCAGAAAGGTCCATCTAAATATACCAGTAAACCCCCAAAGTAGTGCTGCTCTGAGTCCCCTGTCAAAAGAAACACTGCATTTCTTTCCTTCTATTGTGTACTCATGGGCTTCTGTATCAGACTTCCTGCCTTCAGCTTAAATCTCATTGCCCTGGGCAAGAGCATGCTCAGTTTGCTCCTCTTCCCCACCCCCCTCCCTTCTCTACTGTAATCTGAGCCCAGAGCTGGGAGAGACTCAAGCAGGAAGTGATGTCACACCATGTTAATAATGCAGCTCCTATCCTAAACAAACTGAGAGTTTCTAGAGCTTTTTACTCAAGTATGGTAAAACATTCTACATAATAAATATAGCATTCTAGCTTGCACTATTGCAGCTAATCTATTGCCAATAAAATGCCTCTGTAGCTTTCCTTCTCCTTTAATGATGTCATTTCATAACATGACTTCATAATTTTCATATTTCATAACAAAACTTATATTGTAAATTATATACGGTACAGGTATGGGACCTGTTATCCAGAATGCTCGGGACCTGAGGTTTTCTGGATAACGGAGCTCTCTGTGATTTGGATCTTCATACCTTAAGTCTACTAGAAAATCATGTAAACATTAAATATTCCCAATAAGCTGGATTTGTTTCTAATTAGGGTTTATTATATTTTAGTTGGGACCAAGTACAAGGTACTGTTTGATTATTACAAAGAAAAAGGAAATAAGTTTTGAAAAAAATTGGATTATTTGGATACAATGGAGTCTAAGGGAGACTGTCCTGAATAATGGGTTTTCGGATAATGGATCCCATACCTATACCACTTTTGTAAAATATGTTCCATGTTCCTGAAAGACTTTCTTGACTTTCAATATGTGTACATTTTACAACAGGGTGTACATTATTTTGTATGTAAATAAAATACCCCCTATTGTAAAATATAAGGATATTATAAGTCGCTGAGGAGTTCCATGACCATATAAAAATACAAGGCCGAAAGAGAAGTGCTTTTCTAAAGGTCATGGAACTTAGAGGTTACATCTAATATCCTTATATTTTCCAACAAGGGCAGGACTGGGATTCAAAATAGGCCCTGGCATTCCTAGTACAAAGAGGTCCAAAAAAGCCTCCACCAGTCCACTTAATAGTCACTTTCTATGGCATCTTACAGCAGCCCCTCTGGCATTTGCCACAACCCACAGATTGCCAGTCCGGACCTGAACAAGGTGTACTTTATTTATTATAATACACAAGTTTTAGTGAGTCATGTGACAAAAATGACCGCTTTATAACTGATGACATCATTAAGAGACGTTTATATAGTGAATAAAGTACCCCCTCTTGTAAATCATAAGGATATTATAAGTTACCGAGGAGTTTCATGACCATATAAAAGCACAAGTTTCATGACCATATAAAATACACAAGTTTCAGTGAGTCATGTGACAGAAATGACATCAGAACTCACCGTTTATAACTGATGACATCAGAACTCACCGTTAATAAGGATATAATTTACAAGATATTTGTGGCTTTTGTGTATTATAAGGTTATAATTTACAGGATATTCATGGCTTTTGTGTATTGTATATGAGAAAACCTATGCAAAGCTAAAAAACTATAACACTCTTTAAGAAAGGTCAGTGACTGAAACATATTGCTTTATTTTCGAGAGCTTTACTTTTTTAATATATTCTTATTTCTATAATATCCCATTCTTCGTTATCCCCTTTTATTTTGTCCCTTTCTGCACTCCTTTACTTACTTTTGCCACACTTCTCCCCACCTCTATTTCTTATTTTGTTTACTTTATTTTGTCCCTCTGTCTTTTTATCTTTTGACCCCCAACATTTTCTTCTCCCCTTTGCTTGTTGTTGGAATTAAATATCCATAACTCCCCTACTGTAGAAACCTCTCCTTGCCCCTCTATACACGTGCTGCTGATCTAGCTGGACTCTGAGAAACACTTTACTGAGCTGTGTGCTCCCCACTACAGTGCTGGAAAGCAGACAGTCTTTTGCCACGTCCCTCTTGCTTGTGTCTCCCAGAAAATGCCCCCCTTCCCTTTCCATTTCCCACAAGCTCCTGTGGTTCCTTGGCCTCCATTCAGCCACGTGCAAGCTGTTGTACTCAATCCATATACAGCTAATTCCATAAGCATGAAGGCAAAACCACTGGGAGTCTGTGCACAAGATGTTCTCTTGCCTGTGTCAGTGCAGTGGAACATACAATCCGGTATCACAAGCAAATCCGATTTACAAGGCATACATAAATGGTGATACATAAAAGGAAATTTTCTATATACAAAAGAAACTTGTCTTGTGAAAGCAGTCTTCCTAGGCATGCATGTTCCTTCTTTTCTCTACTATATGCATGTTTCTTCTTTTCTCTACTATATGCATGTTTCTTCTTTTCAGGGTATTATGTATTAAGCAATTTTGTATGCACTGTCCCTCAGTGCATTAATCCATACTGTCCCCCCCAGCCGACAAAAACGACAGCACCCACTATCATACTCGGGGCACGCTGTAATAATAGTTAAGCAACAAGTCTATTTTCACTTCTTAAATATTTGTAACCACAGCCATAAAGATCAAGTACTACATGTGCCATCTAGTGGTGATGAGAATGTTTGAAAAATCCTTTGTTTATTTGCCCAATTATTTGCTATCCTGCCTGCCCCTGACCTCAACTTAAGGGTAAGGCCACACTGGGCGTTTTGGGGAGATTTGGTCGCCTAGCAAGGAAACTTCGGGCAACTTCGGAAAACGAATTGCCGCGTGTGATTAGCGCCGGCGTTTTTTCTTTTTAGCCGGCGCAGAGTGAGGGAAGGCGTTTGGGGAGATTGGTCGCCGCAAAGACGAAGCGATTAGGCGACCAGATCTCCCCAAAACACTCAGTGTGTCCTTACCCTAAAGGCCAAGAACACACTGGCGGTCATCTTTAAAGTTTGCGCAGCGCATATTTATTTGCAAGTGGTTGTATTGCCCCTGTTTTTTTCTGAGCGTTAAATATTGCACTGCTGTGGCCGTATTTCTGTTTTTTGTGAATTCGCATTAAGAATAGATTTTCCCAAATGAGACCGGTGTTTGCGAGAGTGCGCCCACTGTGTGAGTTTGTTGTGCGCGACAATAACGTTGACAGTAACTTAAATTCGCAATTTGCAAAACTGTTTTGCAAATATTTTCTCAGTCACCAAAGTTGTGGCGTAATTCAAACGCAGTGTGTGCACATAATATTCGCAATTTGCGATTTTTGCCATATTTAAAAAGCTCCTATAGACATTCACAGTGTGAAACAAAATTCGCACTTGTGTTTGCACTCCGCTTTATAAATGTAACCATGTGCAGGGCAAATATATTCACTGTGCGAACAAATCTGCCCTGCGCAAAGTTTAGAAATGAGCCCCTCAGTGGGTCATCTGCTTTCCTCAGCTTGAGTTTAGAATTGAGGAAAGTGGATCCACACCATCATGTATCCTCATGTGTGGAGCAACAAAGAATACATTTTGGTGTGAAAATACTAAATTTCCTGTTTCTGTAGATAATCTGGACAAAGTGTATATTGTATATAGATATACCAAAGTGGAGATCTGTAGATTTTTTTTTTTTTATGAAGCCAACTGAAGTTCTCAAGATGTAGATTTTTATTAAATAAAAAAAATGATGGAACCTGTGGCTGACTGAGATCACTGTCATGTCCAATACCTTTGTCTCTGTTTTTCCTTCCTCTTTAGTGGAGAACACAGGCCATTGTGAATTTGCCTGTTTACGAGATCTTCTTATCAGGTCAGCACCTTTGCTTTATTCTACCATTATGTTATGTTCTAAAAAAACAGAAAAATGTAGACCGACTTAATAAATGATGGGATATAAACAACAATTAGATTTGAAATGAATATGCTTAAGACTCCTTTTCATGTGGGACTCTTAATGCTACTGCAATTAATAACTTTGAAACACAGGTTTTGGATTATAAGAAAATATTTTTTCATCACCTCCCTTTAAAGGGGTGGTTCACCTTTAAGTTAATTTTTAGCATGTTATAGAATGGCCAATTCTAAGCAACCTTTCAACTGGTCTTCTTTATTTATTTTTTATGGTTTTTGAGGTATTTGCCTTTATCTTCTGACCCTTTCCAGCTTTCAAAAGGGGGGGGGGTCACTGACCCCATCCAAAAACAAATGCTCTGTAAGGCTACAAGTTTATTGTTATTGCTACTTTTTATAACTCCTCTTTCTATTCAGGCCTCTCGTATTCATATTTCAGTCTCTTATTCAAATCAGTGCATGGCAACCATATTGCTGAAGTTGCAAACCGGAAAGCTGCTGAGTAAAAAGCTAAATAACTCAAAAACCACAAATAATAAAACATGAAAACCAATTGCAAATTGTCTCAGAATATCCCTCTCTACGTCATACTAAAAATTAATTTAATCCCTCATACAATTGGCTTCATTCTTTTCCTCTAATCCAGTGGTCCCCAACCAATAGCTTGTGAGCAACATATTGCTCTCCAACCCCTTGGATGTTGCTCCCAGTGGCCTCAAAGCAGATTCTTATTTTTGAATTCCAGGCTTGGAGGCAAAAATTTGGTTTAAAAAAAATCAGGTGCATTGCCAAACAGAGCCTCAATGTAGGTTGACAATCAACATAGGGGCTACCAAATGGCCAATCACAGCACTTATTTGGCAGCCCAAGAACATTTTTTCATGCTAGTGTTGCTCCCCAACTCCTTTTACTTCTCAATGTTGCTCACGGGTTCAAAAGGTTGGGGATCCCTGCTCTAATCCCTCTAGGGGGGAGTGCTTGAGTATGTGTTTTCTGCTATTTTGCTTTTGATTGGAGAGAGACTGTCATGTGATTTTATCATTGTGTATTTAAATGTTTTTTGAAATGGACATCATTTAGCCTATGATTAAGGACTATTATTTTCCAAAACGAGTCAGGCAGTGATGCATCTACAGGATCTTATATAAACTTTTTCCAATACTCAAACAATAAAGAATAAACTTTTTTAAAGGATTGCGGTCTACATTTTTCGGTTTTTGATAGGGATGCACCAAATCCAGCATTCGGTTCAGGATTTTGCCATTTTCAGCAGGATTCGGATTCGGCCGAATCCTTGAGCCTGGCCGAACTGAATCCGAATCCTTAAAATCATGTGACTTTTCGTCACGAAACATGGAAGTAAAATATGTTTCCCTCCCTTGCTCGTTGTTATGTTATACCCCATTGCTTAGGCAGTTTATTCATATATGGGGCAGTTTGTTCTGAGCATTGATATATATATTTTTTTAATTTCCATGCAGGACGCACATGCAGAACATTAAAGATATTACCAGCAGTATCCACTTTGAGGCATACCGCGTGAAGAGGCTTCAGGAGGGCAATATAATGTCCAATGGGACAACAGAAAAAGACTACTCGTCCAATGAGATGTAAACCTGCCCCTGGCACATCACCTCTGCCATTTTCTTGTCTTCGTTTTATTTGTGTCTGTCTTCTTCTGCCATTCTTGTGCCATGGGGGGTAATAGCCTTATAGCTGGAGCTGGCAGCCTGGAAAATGTCAGGTTGTTTTTCTCTGTCCCCCTTATTAAGTCTGGTCATTGTACTAGAAAAAGAAGGGGGATTGAGGCATATTATTCGAGTATTAAGGGAGAGCAGAAAGTGTATACATTTCTTTGAGATGTTTCATCAACCCTTTAGCTTATTTGTGTTTTGTGCCTCTATGAATGGAACAAACCAAATGCCCGGCAACCATTGTATTGCAGGTAATACATCCGGGAGGGATTTCCTCCCACAAAGGAAATTTGTCGTTGCAGGTTGTGGTACAGAAAGTGACTGTGATGTTCAGGCTCCCTCAGCTTGGGAGAGAAGGTCGGTGTATGTAGGAAGGAGAGAAGAATTGTACAAGAAGGTTAGAAAAGATAAGAAGGTTTATGGTTTTCATATCCGTCCAAGATTGATTCATGTTTTCTTTATTCACCTTCTATACTTGTCTTTCAACCCTACTCCGAGGGATAGGATAAATATATCAGTATAAGGGTTAATTGTATGTGTGTTTTTTTGTGTGTGTGTGTGTTACATTCCGGGTGTTTACTGGAAGTCTAGGTATAGTGGAGCCCCATTTAGGGCAGGGCTCAACCAAACGAGGAGCGCGCCTATTTCATATTTAAATTTTTTTTTTTTTTCTTCTGGAAGCGTTATCTGTGGTTACGTGAGCCATCCTATTTAGTGCCCTATATACTCCCTCCCCCAAAACATTCTCCAGACTAAAGAAACATACAAATCATTTACTTGTCGAGTTGCTATGCTTTAGCAAATTTAAAAAAAAAAAACTATTTACTGAAAGATATATATTTCCGATGCTAAGGATTAAGGTATGAAGAGGCAGGAAATTCAATGCACTTGAAACGATGCCATCCTGTCTGATTGTTATTGTAATGTCGAGGAAAATTCATTGTTTTGTGTACGTTTGTTTTTCTTTCATTGCTTTTATTCTCTGTTTATTATTTTTTTCGAGGGCTAAAATATAAAAATCAGATTCCTAAAAGTGGCCTTTTATTTGATTCATATGCATTATGACAAACTAGTCTTTTTTTTTTTTTTTGTAAAAATAATAAAAAAAATTGTTTTAAAATGTATTTCCTAAAATAAATGTTGCAAACACCAATGTTTCATGTAATGTTTGTATATATGGGGAGTGTGGGGGGTTATGTTACGTGTATGTTTGTGGTCAGATTACCGTTGGGGGTGATCAATGTTGCGGTGCTAAACCAACGGACTCTTGAGACCAAAGTTGTTAAAATCAGAGATAAAGTGGGAGACTAAGGAGCTTAAAGGGGAAGTAAAGTCTAAAATAGAATAAGGCTGAAAATGCTGTATTTTGTATACTAAACATACTGCACCACAAGCCTAATCAAACAATTGATTTATGCTTTCAAAGTTGGCCACAGGGGGTCACCATCTTGTAACATCTTTGCAAGACCAAGACTGTGCACATGCTCAGTGTGGTCTGGGCTGCTTAGGGGTCGTCATAAATGATCAAAACAGTACAAGTCAAATAATATCTGCCAGAAGCCGATACAGCAAGACTGATTAATAATCAGAATATGCACTGAGTCCTGTGTTGTCATTTAATCTAATATGGATTTTATAGTTTTTTTATTGTTTAATACAAACTTTCTCCATTTCTGCAGAACCAGTGGCTGCAGCAAAAGAATCCTCCAAATAGAATTCCAGTTTATCTGTTTAAATCTGGCTCCATGATCTTTGTCCCAGCAGCTGGAGTTGGAAACAGTAAAGGGAATGTAAAGGCAAAAATAAAATCCAATACAAATCTCTACACAGTCGCCCACTGCTCTACAGGGAAACAAACAAAGCTGTTTGAGTTCTGCATGGCTGGGAAGTAAGGCGGAGGCTCCCCCTGCTGTTCATAAGTATGATTGTTTCCCTGCAGAGCAGTTAGGGACCATCTGACAATTCCTATCCACAATAGTAAATTAAGGGAATATTTCACTGCATACAATCAGGTTTCTAATAAAAACAGTACACATTTTTTATTGAAAGTATATTGGAGATAGGTTTCTTTTTCATTAAAGTAAAAATGGGATTTAATTTTTTTGTCTTTACATAACCTTTAATGAGCTCAAGTAGAGATCTACAAGGTGCCAATGTGTCCCCTCCAGTTTGAGTTGGCACAGATTATCAATCCATGAATTGGACCCTTCGGAGGGCCTATCCTATAAATATCTGCCTAAAAATCAGACAGATTATATTTGGTCAATTCAGTTGTGAGTGAGAGATCCCTGTTTTATTTCAAGAATGGAGATCCAGCAAAGCCTGATCACACTTGCAACACATTTGTGGATGTGTATCTTGGCTCGAACAAAGGAGGTGTCTGAGGACTTGTTTGAAAATCAAATGATGTTTTAAGTCAAATTCATATAAAAAATATAGACTATTTCAAATGGTTTACAAAGTTTCAAGCACTGCTGTAAGCAATAAAAAGTAGCAATAAGAATAAATATGTAGGTTTACAGAACATTTGGGTTTTTTTTTCGTTGGGGGGTCAGTGACCCCATTTGAAAGCTGGAAAAAGTACAAAAAAGAAAAGAAATAAGGCCAATTGAAAAGTTGCTAAGAATTAGCCATTCTGTAACATACTAGAAGTTAACTAAAACTCCTTTTAATGTGCAGCATCAACGTGTTGCTAAAACAAACGTCTCCACAATGTTTTTGGAGGTAGGGGCCTTAAAGGAGACATTTTGTTTAAAAAAAAAAAAAGTGCCATTATACTAATTTACATGTAAAAGAATTGTGCTTAAAAAAGTAGTGTTTCAGGCTGATTTATTAAATATTTCTGCAAAACCCCTAATAATCCCTCCCTTCCACTTCCTGCTCCCTGAATTCCCAGGCTGTGCAGGGGAGCTGGCGGCACTCACTGTTCACTGCACTGTAGGACAGGAACCAATCAGCAGCTAGCAGGACCTGATAGGGAACTGAAGCCTGTCTGTGCTTGGGTGACAGGGCAGTGCTGTGATTGGCTGTCCCCCTTGTACTGTGCTTCTGGCAGGGACCGTTAGGACACGCCTACCCCTCATTTGAAACACAGACAGGGACCAGAGAACATCTATAGGGAGCTCCAATAAAGGGACTATTTTTAAAGATTATATTAATTTTTAGCACCATGTAAAAGCAACATCATATTTTACTTATAATTGCCTACAAAATTCGTTTTTTTATTTATCCTTTATGTCTCCTTTAAAGATTTTGCTATGGTGCCAAATTTTCTTATCACTCATACTGTGCCACATTTCCTGAAGGACTCTGCTGAAGAACCACCAAGTCATGGGTGGCACAGGCAAAGTGACTTCATCTAGCATTGTAACGTCAACAATAAGACAAAGAAAGTGGATAGTGGATCTTCCTGGAAAGCTAAAGAATTTCTGTTAAGGACCCTATAAATCCTTCCCTTTGTTGTTGGTAGTTTTTCTAACCTTGGACACTGTACAAATTTTCAGGATCCTGGTTTTAATAGTGACAGAATGGCAGCAAGTTAAAAGAAAATTATACCCCTCTGAACAATGTAGGTATTTAAAAATATATTGCATAAAACAGCTCATATGTAAAACCCTGATTCATGTAAATAACCATTTTCATAATATACTTTTTTAGTAGTATGTGTCATTGGGTAATCCTAAATAGAAAAGTGACATTTTAAAAAATAACGACCGCCCCCCTGGGATCCTAGGATTCACGGTGCACACAAACAAACCATACATGTTAGGTCACATGAGCCAATTAGCAGACAGAGCTCTGTCTTTTGCTTCCACACTTCTTCATGTTACAGTTAGAGCTGCAGTATTTCTGGTCAGGTGATCTCTGAGACAGAATAGGGACCATTACGAAATGGTGGTTCAAGCAAAGTAAAAGAACAATATTTACTTCATATATATACCAGTTTGGTGGAAATCTTTAATATGCTACTTAATTTTATATAAAGTATGTGTTGCTTTAGTAGTAGTTGTGGGGGTATACTGAGAGACACTTTTAGGTGTCCAACAAACATTGCCTTTTCATTTGGGTTGATCTCATCACTAAGTTTGGCGAGTGTGGCTTCAAAGCGGTAAGAGTGGCAGCAGTTTGAAAAACTTTCCAGTCAAAGTCAGTGGAAAAATTGGGGAGTTCAGAGTGCCTCCCCAAAAAGACAGAGGATGGGATCATGGGAAATGCATAAGCAACCTGCTTGACAAGTGTCGTACTGGGGGGTCCATCAGGTCTGCAGCCTCAGGGGCCCCCCACACCATCCCCCGAGCCACAAACTCCTCCTGACTTTGATACCTTCACCTCCAACAACCCCTCCCCCCCTGCACACACATGCATTTTTCCAGCGCTGCAGCATGAGTGGAAAGAAGAAGGAGTGCAGGAGCGGGTCTACGCTAGCGTGGGGCGACTGGGTTTTTTCCCAGTGTCCTGCCGGTCCAGCCTGACCCTGTGCTTGGCTATAGGACTTAGCCTATGACTAAGTGTCCTTGGTAGACACGAAACGCTTCAGGCCTTGGTTCTTAATTTTTGGAAAAATAAAATGTAAGCTTTTTTAACCTTTTACTATCTGACTCTGGCTTTACTACTTCGTGGGTTCCAGGCTTGTGCCAGCCTCTTTTGAAGTCTCCTGGTATTTTGCTCCCCTTGATGAAGGTCTGGGGCATGTGCACCCGGGCCCACTGTGTACAGCGGTAAGCTCATTCAACACGTCTACACATAGCATATACTGGTTATATATTTGTAAAGTTTGTATAGTACAAAGAAGTGTGAAGAGTTTGGGTGTTGTATCCCTAACCTGTAGGAGGAAAAATTGAGGGGGGTGGGTGCTAAGAATAAGAAGCAGAAGAATAAGCTGAAGTTGGACACAGAGGCGTACCTAGATATTACTGAGCCCACAGCAAGATATTTTTCAGGCCTCCAAAATGTCTAGAGGTTGACTTGTTTTACCAATATTTATTGAACTTGTATATGAATTAGGGACTCATGGGGCCCCTACAACTCCTAGGTCCCCCCTGCTCTGCTTCCTCTGTAGTTACACCTCTGGTTGGACAGTATTACCATTTCCCCAGTCTAGTTTCCCACTTGACTCAAGCAGCTTCCGCATTACTACCGGAAGTGTTCCTGCATGACCCTGTATAACAGCCAGGAACCAGTTGCACCCACCCGGTATGTAAGAAGAACATGTCATATAACTTGCCAATGTAAAATTAAGAAACATACTCCTGGGCACAGTTTGACTCGACCAGACCTGTGCAGTGGATTTTTTACCTCAAACCTACTGTAGTGGCATTGGCACACTTTTAGGGGCAAATTTACTTACCTCTGAAGTTGCGCCAGCGTTGACTTCGCCGCACTTCGCCAGGGTGCCGCTAATTCACTAAAATCTGAAGTTGCGCTCATGGAGGCGAAAGGCAGCGAAGTTGTGCTACCATTAATTCGTCAAGCAAAGCGAAGTTACACTAGCGATGCCTAATTTGCATACGGCGCCAAGTTAAAGTACAATGGACGTATATGTAGCAGCAAATACATTACACTACACAAGCCTGGGAAATCTTCATAAAATAAAATAGAGTTGTTTTTTTGCCCTACACATGTGCCCACTGTATAGTTTAGGTGCCAGATGTTAGGAAATGTAGGGGGGAAGGAGGGTACCCTCAACAAAAATTTACGATCTTTTTCAGCCTATCACCCTTAAAAAACGCCAGCGAATTTACAGCAGCACCCATTAGTAAATCGAAATGATGTCACACTGGCGAATTTGCGCTAGCCGTTTCACGCTTTAGTGAATTTGCCCCTTAGAGAGACCATACACAGAGAGATCTGCTCGTTTGGCAATGTTGCCAAACGAGCGGATCTCTCCCCAATATGCCCACCTTGAGGTGGGCGATATCGGGCTGATCAGATAGTAGGGTTGCCACCTGGCCGGTAAAAGTTATGCTTGATGCCAATGTTATTAATAGGAACAAAACAGCAAGACCGGTATTTTTTTCCAGCTTTAACTATTTTACTTTTGGGCAGCTTGTGTCTTTATAAAGCTTTTTGATTTCTTAATTCCACCATGCGAGGTTTCATTTTATGTTGGATAGATTAATTTCTTAGTACTTTATTTGTTAATTTGATTAACTCCCTTTTACAATGCAGTTATTGTGCTTATACTTTTATAAGTGTTATACTCCTTTGCATTGAAAGCTACATGTTATAAACTTGCATGCTTTTTCATCGTGGTTAACATGATCTGTTAAATTGAAAATCTTTTGTGCTTTGGAAAACCTAATAATATAATTTTGAATTAAGGAAGGAATACGGGCGGTCGGATTGCGGGACCGCATCAACAAACAGATACAGTCTGTAATCCTAAGGGATTTTTAGCCCTGCCTGATAGACATCTACCCATCTTTCGGCCAGATATTGACAGGGGAAGCCCGTCCGAGGGTCCCACACATGGGCCAATAAGATGGCAACTCGGTCTCTCTGCAGCTTTTATCTGCACATGTATGACCAGCTTTTAATGTCACCGAGTCTTTAGGATCTAGATTAGGTCTTGAGGCTGAAAAACCCAGGGGACCCCAGACAGTTCAGTGGATATTGTTTATATTTATACAGTTTCTCCAGGGTCAGCCAACACCCCGGGAAGTCAGCCTGATTTTGGGTTATATTTTTTGCTGCCATTTTTGTGGCCATGCAGCTAACTGCTGCCATTAGTTTGGTTTGAAAAAACAACGTATCCCCCAACTATACTAGTCTGCATGCAAGCACGGAAGAGAGTAGGCGTGGCATATCATAGGTGGGCGGGGTAACAACGCAACGGGGGATGGATCGAGAGGAGATCTGAAGGTAAAAGGCAATCTAGAACTGCATTATTGTCTCTCCACGCTAAACTCCAATCACGGCAAAGTAAAAGGCAAGTTGCAGAATCAACTCATTACTGGGTCTGGGAGGCACTTTGAGTGGCAGCCCCAGTGGGCCTCGGACACCCAAGTCTGGCCCTGTGTTTACTGGTATGTTAGAATTTTATTAGTATTGGTGATGTGTCTAAATTCTATTTTTAAAGTTCTCTTTTTGCATGTATAGAGTGCTATTCCTGGCAGAGAAGCAGAGTTGTGTCTTTGCTGTTCCCGTCTGCAGAGTTAAATGCCTCAAGTGGTTCTTTAGTTTAAAGGGCCCTTAAGTGAAAGAGCAGTACAATTAGAGGGCCCCTTGCTAGAGGTACTTTGGATTCCCCTTCATGGGCATCTATATCGAGGATCAAAGACCCTGAGTCATGGTCCTTAAAATTAAATGTGGGGAATAATGTCTCTCCCCTTTGACCTCTTGAGGCAAACTTGTTAAGTGGCCAATTCCAGGAGCAGCTGAATGGTTTTTACATATGGGTCCCTCTGTATATACAACATGGCCAGGCTTCAGGGATGCACAGGAGCATAGGAGGCAATGGAAGTGTTGGAAGTACTTAAAGGTATAAGCCAGATGTTTGGCTGATGTCAGGCTCCAATTGGTGAGAGCTGACCCATACCTGTCTGCCTTTGGAACCATTTGCTGTTTATTGATAAGCTAATAAAATGCATCATGCTAGAGATGTGGTTCAACAGCAGCTGAAGGGCATGAAACATCAGCTGAGGGTGCAGGCAGATGACCCCTCTGCTTTGGCTTAGACTTGCCCTCTATAGAACTATATGAGACTCCAACCAAGATATTGGGGGTAAGGTGAGACAGCTATGGCAACTGTTAGGGCAAAGACAGAGAGAAGATTCGGGAGATTTAGTTGCCTGGCGACAAATCGCCTCTTCTTGAGGCTGCTAATCTCCCAGAACTGCCTCACCCCCGAATCTTCTTGTCTGTATGTGCCCTAAAACACAAATAGAGACAATAATCAGTAAATTATCAGCACTGTCTAATAATTGTCTCTACGTGTGTTAGCAGAGGCAGTTCTCAGTATTGTCTGTGGCAGGGTATTCTGGCATTTTGTAGCTGTGAAAAGTAGCTGCTATTAGTAGCTCCATGTTTCTTCATAGGTCAAATAGCACAGAGAACTCATCACAGTAATATAAAATGGCGGCACCCATTCACCCATCCTACTCCTCCAGTAACGTTCAAAACAGGCACTGAAAGTGGGAAGGAGGGTGGCGTCCGGAAGTCGATTCCCTCTCTTGGTTAGCGGTGATTTCATCTTTTGCTCTATACGCATTGCATGTTTGTCCTCCAGTAACGTTACCTGCTTATTTTGCTATCTCATATTTTTCCAGGGTTCTCCCAAGCACTGGGCGCCAGATGGCAGACCCCCCGGGGGCACCAATTCCAGACTGCAACATGGTTACCATGCTGAGCTCAGACAATGGAAATGCACACAAGCAGGCAGCCTGCACTGGCACATATTGGCACATAACAGGAATTATGGGTATTATGTTTAACCCCTTGGCTTCCATACAGATCTGTCAGTGCAGTCATGTACTGGAAACCTGTCCAGAAATGCTGTGCCAGGCTCCAGTGGATTCTATAAAATCCACCCTATATTGTTATATACACACTAATTCTATCTGTCTTTCCCACATCATTCTCTATATGTCTGAATCTATCTGTATCTATCTATCTATATCTATCGATCTGTCTGTCTGTCTGTCTGTCTGTCTGTCTGTCTATCTATCATCTATCTATCTTTCTAGGTCTTGCACATAGTGGGGTCTTGTAGGGGCAACAGGTATAGTAGAGCAGGATGGGGGCAGTAACATTTTATTTGTGTTTCCCATACAGCCCATTGGTTATTATCTTCTACTCATAGCAACTACTAACAGCTGATGCCTGTTGGGGTGGGGTGCTTGGAGTAACAGTTCGACTACATCTGAAGGTGCATAGGTATGACCCCGGCCTGAATCCATCACTTTAGACAACCCCCTATTTGTATGGTGCTGTGACTTGGTCTCCTATTCATTGTCAGGTCTCCTATAACTGGTGGAAGGGTTGCTGGGAGTTTTAATGAAACCAAGCATGCATATAAATAAAGCAAACTTACATATGAATCCATGTTTCCAGGAACAGCTCATTTCTTAACTCATCTCCTCTCTCTTTATCTCCTCTCTTCCCTGACCCCAATTCTCCACTTCACGCTCCGACTCCTGACGTTCTCAGCAGCTCCATCTGGCACCGGAAAAGAATCGCTACACCTTCCAATAGAGCCATCACTCCCCGCAGCATCCATCCAGCGACTGTAAATACAGCCATGCGGACAATAAACAACTAAAGGGAAACTAAAATGGAAACAAAATAAGGAAATAGAGTTTTTGGCAACGTAAAAGCTAAAGAGCGAAAATTCTCCCCAGCGCAGCCTTATTGGAGGCAGGCAATTAAATACTAATTAATCAGCACGGGTAAGCATTTTTTCCTTGATTAAACACGTGGCACAGTTTGTGTATCAATTCCCCTTCTTTAATTTATTTTGACAACTATAAGTGTTGGTATTGGGGGTGGGGGGGCTCTCTTGATTAACCCAGTGCAGATCCCAATTATTTGAAATACAACAGGGGTAAAATCTGCTTTTCCTACTAACATAGACTCATACAATTCCTTTCACATTTTTATGGGGTTATTACCATGTTGTCTAACTGAGTTCCCTTATGTAAATCTCTCTGTTCATGTAGCGATGTTGGGTTTCATATGATGCCATTATGGCCTCTATCCTGGTTGGCAACTTAAAGGGGCTTCCTAACTAGAATTTTCCTTGAAAATTGCCCACATATCTATAGGGCAGATTTAAAAATCTCATAGGGTGAGGAATGTATCAGCAGGCCTCTAACAGGTCACAGTAGGCCCACAATAAGATCCAATCATCAGCCCATCAGCTCATTTTTGGCCCCACACAAGGGTGGTTAAATCTGGCAAAGATCTGCTTATATAGTCACATCTTACAATCAAGTGGATCTGTAAATGTAGGATCATCTTCAGGGTACTGGCACAAGGGTCTTTTTTGGCCATATCTTTGCCTGTTAAAAGGGTTGTTGACCATCAGTTCAGTTGTTTTCAGATTGTTCACCAGAAATAAAGACTTTCTTCAATTGCTTTCCATCTGCTTATTTTGACCATTTTCTCAAAATTGAAGTTTAAAGTTTAATGTTCGTGTCTCTGGTGTTTCAGTCTGGCAGCTCAGTGATCCAGGAGCAGATTCTGAACTGTTACCATTTTCTACATTAGTTGGTTCATTTCTCAGCAGCATCTGTGAATTGTTAGCAACTATTGTATCAATTATAACAGCTGCCTTTAGGCTAGGGCCCCTCACCGCAAGCAGTATCCTCTTTTTCGCATCTGGAAACCCTTGTGTTGGCTCTGGTGCAAACACATTCCGTGGATTTTGTCTTAGAAATATAAGCCTTTGCATTTTTAGACAAAATCTGCCAAGTATGTTCACACTGAAGCCGACACAAGGGCTCTGGACACAAACGAAGATAATACTGCTTGCAGTGAGGGGCTGAAATTGGTTTTCAGCAGGGCTAGAACTAGGGGTAGGCAGGAGAGACACGTGCCTAGGGTGCAGCAGTGTTATGTGATTGTTGGGGCCAAACAAGCGCCGCTATTGAGCACCAATCCACTCATGCTCACTAGCAAATGGCTGTGCTCACTCGCTTGTGCATGCGCGTGCATGACCATGCGCACATTAGCGTATGTGTGCGCACTCCCCCGCATGTCCGTGTGAGGCGGGCACAGAAGGGGCAGGTTTCCTGGGCATAGCCCAGCACTGGCCTGTGGATTCCAGTAGGCTTATTTTGGCCCTGCCTGGCCCTAGCCTTAATGAAACTCAGGAATTCTGCTCAGCAGGGACAAAGATAAGAAATGTATCAACTAATGTATCAGTTATAGTCAGAATAGTGTTGAATGTCACTGCCCCCCTCTCAGAGCTGCTTCAAAAAGGCATAAGAAGGTGAAAAATTAAACTTGAAACTTCAACATTAGAAAAACAATCACAAATAGATAATAGGAAATCGTTACAAAAATGTCTTTATTTCTGGTGAACTACTGAACTAAAAAAAAGTGTTGGCATGTTAACAGCCCCTGTAATGCTTACTGTAGACTTCTGTTGGTGAACAATGGAACACTATATAGTAAGTGATTCTAAAAGAATAGGGGCATTTGACTTCTTTTCCCTGTAACAGAATGTAAAAATCTCGGCCATAAAGCAGGATTGGACCGTTGCTTATAATGGGTATAATATAGGATCTGTACCACTGTAACAAAATGTACTGTTATAAAGATAGCTAGAATCTCAAATCTCAAATTGGAGCAGGCACTCAAGGGCAAAAACTTCCACCAGGCAGATGTTCAAATGTGAAAAAGTTTATTGTGTCAACCAGCCTGACGCGTTTCGTGTTCCAAACACTTAATCATAGGCTTTTTGCCCTTGAGTGCCTGCTCCAATTTGAGATTTCGGTTTATCCGCCCCTTGTGCTGAGGACCCAGGGTGGTGCACCTGGGCCACTTCATTGACGTGGTGAGTAACCATTGTACTATCAAGAGACCCTACAATATAGAAGCTTTCTTCAAAGCTAGAATCTCAGCCATAAAGCAGGGCAGGACTGCTGCTTACAATGGGTATCAGATAGGATCTGTGTCA
Source organism: Xenopus laevis (assembly GCF_017654675.1). Classification (NCBI taxonomy): domain Eukaryota; kingdom Metazoa; phylum Chordata; class Amphibia; order Anura; family Pipidae; genus Xenopus; species Xenopus laevis. Next base: position 41,388,278 of record NC_054388.1, on the reverse strand, counting down.
CTGTGACAGAATACTCTGTTATAAAGATAGCTAGAATCTCAGCCATAAAGCAGGGTAGGACTGCTGTTTACAATGGGTAAACAGCAGTCCTGTGACAGATGTATGTGCATAGGCAAACATTGCTTGCTGACTTGTCATTTGTCCTCATAGTCCATTGGCCTGTGGTTGTAAAATTGCAATGTTATGGAATTAGACACTGAATCACTTGTTTTCTGCATTGTAGCATCCTTATGTGCATCTTTGCATGGCCAACATGCTCATTCCACCGCCTCCATTACATGAGAGACCGTCAGATTTAGGGGCTGACAAATAAAGATGCATACTGAGAACAAAATGGCTCATGGTAGTAAAACTTTCCTTGTGCTAATGGCACCTGCCTGGAAACACTGGTCACCTGTGAATCTGGGAATGTTGTTTGGCTAGAACCTGTCATTTTTATTGTTTGGGTCTTGTCTGGCAGGGGCTGCTGGGAGATGTAGTTAAAGTCTGACAGACGGCGCACACATTAGGATGTGCATGTCAGTTTGTTTTATGCCAGGGAAGCTGTGATGTGGGGTCTGGGCATCATGCCAGGCTGAGCAGACAATGGGACGTCCGTCTTCTCTGTCAGTTACACGCCAGATGCAGTTCTGCTAGAAACCCGGGGGGGGGTATAAGTACCTTGACAGGGGGGCAGACAGCCCAGCTCTGCAGGATTTAACCCCTTCATTGCTGCACAGCATCAAAGTCATTCTTGCTCTTAGGTGCCCCTGAAATGTCATTAAGAAACTAATGGGCCACACGGTTCCTTTATAATTCTTGGTATCTTATTGGAGCATGTAGCAACTGCATGGCACCTTCTGTTAAGACTTCAATGGGTATAACATTGTCTCTATAGTCCTTTGCTTTTCCCCCTGATGATATTCCCATAACCAACATCCTTTGTGTGGCTTATAATGGATTTGGGGGGGACGGAACTCCCTGTACCCCCAGCTGATCTTATCATCATAGCCACTTACTGTCAGGAAATCAGTATAACTTGATAAAGGGCCTTGAGCCCGAAACATGTCGAGGCAATAAAGCACAATTAGCAGCAAACACTGCATTCTTGGCTGTTTCTCTCAGTAACTCCAATTTCAATTGATATACTTTACACCTGAGGTGGGGGTGTACACTGAGATAGAAGAAGCCTATTAAACCACTCTCCCAGAGCGCAGTCACTTCTATAGTGTACTAACATGTATTTTTAAAGCGCCAACATATTCTGCAGTGCTGCTCAGATCAAACCTGCTCCTTTTAAAATATTTGTATTCTATAGAAAAGTTTCAAGTTTGCCTTTAATATTCTATTTGTTTGATTACAGGAAAGTTGTGTGCCACAGAGCTTGCAATCCGTGTTGCCTTTCCCTGCTTGCTCAGTGCCGTCCTCTAATGCCCTCTTCTCTTTGTCTCTTTCTGACTGCACTGATAGGCCGATCCCTGTATGTTTTGCCTCGGAAATATCTCTGGTTTGCATCAGCGCAGCTCGCGAGATGCCATCTCCTCCCGACTCGGCAAACGCTGCAGCTGATTGCGTGAGGCTGTGATGCTGGCACCTACCCCCTGCTCCTGATTTGCATATGTAATGCAAGCATACTTAATGACTGTGAGTAATTATGCTAATCGCTCCTTTTACTGCAGGGTTCCACTGGGAAAAATATACATTGTTGGGAAGGAAGGGCTGGACAGTGGCAGGTTGCCACCTGGCCGGTATTTTACCGGCCTGGCCAGTAAAAATGATGGTTGATCCCAATGTTATTAATAGGGAAAAAAGATAAATATATTGTAAGGCCGGTATTTTTTTCCAGAAAAGGTGGCAACCCTAGTTATCTATGGGATCGGAAGCCTTACCATAACTATATTTAATTCGCTGCTGGGGTTATAATCTTCAACGGGAGCGGATTCTAAAGAGCTGATATTGGTGTTGGCCAGTCTGGCAGGGAAAGGATTAATAAAATTTGGCACCTTCCCTTCCTGGAGGCAATTCAGGATCCCAGTGATGGGGGGGTCAGGGCTGCCTTTGTTAGCGGGCAGCATTAATATGTATCTACACACATATTCTCTCCTTATACTGGGACAATTTCTAATCACTGGGTCCCTTAATGAGTTAAAACCCACTGACACGCACCTCTAGGAATAGATTGGTTTATCCTTAGAGGGGAATTTAACTCATTTTTTAAAAATAGAATATAATGTAGCCTTTTTTTATATTTTAACTGGTTTTAATTTGGAACTTCTTTCAACTCATAGTTAAGCAAATATTTCTAGTTCTTAAACTTGCAAGCTGCCATCAGAATGCTCATATACAGGGAATCTGTAATTTAAGCAGTCGGTGGTGTAACTAGATATTACTGGGCCCCACAGCAAATAATTCTTCAGACCCCCAAATTGTTTATAGGTTGTCCCGTTTTACCAATTTTTATTGAAATTGTAGAACACTCTGATGGAAACCTACAAGGGGTAGAGCACAGAGCCTATAACTGAAGCAGTGGGCTGCCTTTCACAGTCTCAATGCAGCTTACAGGGTAATGGTCAGGATGTCTAATGCATGTCATGTGTGGGGCATGGAGCCTTTAAATCAAATTCAAATTTAATTCAAAAGTGGGACTGCAAGTCTCTGATGGCCGGTTGCAGTGCTAGTGAGTCTGTATTTATTCTGTAAGACAATGTTTTGATTAGTCCCTTTTCTGTTCAAGCCATAGAATTTCTACTAAGAGTGAAACCTCATGGAATGAGAATAATGAGAATAATTAAGACCCTTGGTGTCACTCTTAATGTTACATTTTGCTGGTAATTCTCCAGCAGTCAGCAGTTTGTGTTCAGTACCTGTCAGTTTGTCTTTTGGCTGCAGGGCCTCCTGTTGAGACACTCGCCTCAAGTGGAAGCGCCCCCTTGGTTGCCAGGGGCGGCGAAAATGCCGCTCCTGGTAACTAAGAGCCGGATTTCCACTTTTCAACCCGGAAATTCAGCTTTTCTAGTGCAGAGAGCGCAATCTCTGCACTAGCGACTGGAATGCCCACGAAACCCTCCGGCGCAACGTGGACCGACCCCCTCCGGCGCTAAAATGTGAGTGCTGTGGGGAGGGGTGGTAGGCGGCAAAATGAAGGCTGTATCAGGCGAAAAAAATTGCTCCTGTAGAATAGAAGCATAAGGTATTCTCACATAATGCTATGCATAGAATTCTGGGCTGGTACTGTTCCAAGCAAAATTCCCTTCTCTTTATATCTGTATTTAGGCATATGGTTTGGTGTTGCCATATTGTCTCCCTTAGACAGTATGAGGGTATAGCTTATTGTGTGCCCAGAACATTCCTTCTCTGTATATTTGTATTTACACAGATGGATAGGAGGTGTCATATTGTTTTCTTTATACAGTACAGTATGAGGGTTTAGCTTATTGTGTTGCCCAGAACATTCCTTCTCTGTATATTTGTATTTATACATATGGGATGCAGGTACCATATTGTTTCCTTCATACAGTACAGTATGAGGGTATAGCTTATTGTGTGCCCAGAACATTCCTTCTCTCTATATTTGTATTTATACATATGGAGAAGGAGGTACCATATTGTTTCCTTTAGACAGTACAGTATGAGGGTATAGCTTATTGTGTGCCCAGAACATTCTCTCTCTGTATATTTATTCCTGTGCCCTCAATCACTTCCAACACCTTCTACTGACTGGGGGACAACTTTGCTCCCTTTGTTCCATCAGCCATAAGATGAATCAGATGCTGTTATATTATATATCTCTTTGTATGATCAGATTTATTTTTTGTATCATGAAACTGTAACTTTGTAATGCTGTATGTGTATAGTACTACTAGGTGTCACTAGGTGGAGGTATATATCAATTATTATGTTGGGATATATAGAAGCAAATGTTCCTCTTTAGTCTGCATCTATGAGTGAGGAAGGTGGATTTGCTGCACTGAAATATCAGTGTATTGGAGCATTAGTCCAGTGTAGAATAATATAATAATGCAGGACATAAAATGAATGAGGTTTCCCCTGCTCTTCTCTGATTAAACGCTCTGCCTATGACAGATGTCAGTATGACAGGATAGATAGTTGCTTGTCTGCATTGCTGCAACTCCCTCAGGGACGTCAGCCAATGAGAGCACGCATCAGCATTGCCCATAGTTAGCATGCTCTGGGAGAAGTGCCAGGGACCCTGTTTCAGGAAATTCATGTTTAACAGCAAATGACTCTGGGGGGGACTCAAAATAATAAACTCAATTATCCTGCTTTGTAAATCAGCGTCGCTGACAGTCGTTTCACAGAGAGAACAAGACAGGCGTTTGAGATATTAATTAACTTGCTTCCTGCCCAGAGACTCGCATATCTGTCAGAGCCAATGAAATGAGAGGGAATTATCTTAATTAACAAGCCCTATGTGACTGTGTGTGCCTTAGCCGTCAGAAATACATGTTACAGGAGGAGGTTGTTGGTTCAGGGCATGTCCTACCGGCAACAATGACTTTCTTAAAATAAAGGCGTAAAGAGTATGAATGAAATTACTCTATCACCTGTCTATTCTGTTTAAGGGCTCTTACTGACGAGCGGTTGTAGCTGCGCTCCCCATTTTTCTGCGTTCAGGAATAGACGCATTACATTTTTTCCAATGGGGCTGTACTCACACAGGCGCGTGTAGAGGCCGAACGCAGGTTGAGACGCAACATGCTGCATTTTTCCTGCATTCAGCGTCTACACGCGCCGTGTGAGTACAGCCCCATTGGAAAAAATGTAATGCATCTATTCCTGCGCTCCCCTGCGGCTGAACGCAGAAAAATGGGGAGCGCAGCTACAACCGCTCGTCCGTAAGAGCCCTAAGGGAAACCTGATTGTCAATTAATCCTTTCTAATTCATAACCCCCTGACATCAATTCAGTGGTGCTGATAGATTTTCACACAGCCCCCTCTGGTGGCAGCAGAGTGAAACTGGTGGCTGTATTATTCCCAGAAGGCTTTGCAAGTCAACAGACATGGCCTCATTAGAACCTGTAGTGCCCTGCAGCTGCCATCTAGTTGTGGGTAGGGTTGCCACCTGGTAACCAAATGATGATTGATCCCAATGTTATTAATAGGGAAAAAAGAAAAATATATAGGAAGGCCAGTATTTTTTTTTTTTTTACAAAAGGTGCCAACCCTAGTTGTGGGGTTTCCCTTGTAGTCATGGATGAATGATCTGCTACTTGTAATCCTTGTACTTGCTGGCATGCCTGTACTCTGCCTTTTGGCTAAGATCAAGTGCCATCTGGGCCTTTTCGCTAGGATCTAGTATCCGTTCTTATGATCTTATGTGAAGAACGGAGAAACACTTGGTCCTCTGTTCTAGGCTGTCAAGCTAAGCTTGATGAAAGCGGAGGTGCTGTGCTCCCAGGAGGGGTGCTTTATTCACTCTCTTTTGGGTCTTGCACTATGCACATGAACTTCTTGCCTAATCTTGCTTACTTCCTTTGCTCCAGCCATTAGGTGAGCGGGTAGTATTTTGGCCACCAGCCGGAACCTTACCAAGGCACTCAATGGCTTGGCAGTTTGCACTCTTTTTCGTGCATTCTTTTTTTACTGGATGGGTGTCATAGTCCTCTGGGCTTTACCCCAGGCCAAGACTTGCGCCCTGGGGGAAGCTTTGGCAGAACCCAGGGTAGACGGGACTGCCCCTAGCCGCAAGGCAAAGGGGAGTCCAATGACCCAAACCGCCTCGGGGTGATGGGGCTCACCCTAGCTTCGGTGAAGGTGGACCCATCCGCTCATGCTGTTCTTTGGCCTGGCCTGGGGCACTTGAGCAACGGAGCCCATGCCTTCGGGTAGGACTTATGAAGGATGATTCAATATCATCACTCCTAATGCAGTACAGTCTATTCTAGTTTGAGAACTGTGATCCCAAAAAAGATCATATTTAAAGGTTTTACAGCTGCCAACTTTTCCTATACTGTAATTTTAGCATCTCTGGTGAGATAAAGGCTAGCGCTAGCAAGCAATGCTGGGAGATGTTGCTGAGCATTTCTAACTGTATCAGATAGTACCTTTCTCAGACAGAATGGAGTGCAGATGACCTGTATATTGATAATTGGGATCCCCTGAGGTATGCCTTGCTAATTTAGTAATCATGGGGCCATCAGTAATCATAGGGCCCCATACTACTAAGTTAGCAGAGCCCTGATCCTAGGGGGCCCCAGTTCCTTACCCAGTGGTCAAGTAATTGCCCTGTAGCCAGTGTTCACCCCAGGCCCTTTGTGCTGGCACATTGTTCAGCATTTTTACCCACTTTGTGGCTCCCCCCCCAGCTGTGTTGGAATTTTACATACAGAAGCTGGTTGGACTGTGTGCTTTATTTGCAGACGTGCATAATCCTATTGCCTTCTGCAAAAACTTCTGTAATAAGGCAGGAGAGGTGGGACGGCCAGGGCCAGATTTACATAGCGTGCATCCCTAGGCTTGCTGATGTTCCATCTGTTCGCTCAAATTTTCATAATCTGGACCAGAGCAATGGGGATTGGCACACGGAAAACTTTAAAAAGTATTTTATCTCCTGTGCATCCCCAGTGTTTCTGAACCAATGTGGGTGCGGTTGGGCAGCATGCTGCCCCTAAATCCTAGCACCGGCCTTGGTAGCCTTTCCACAAATCCAGGCCTGGGGGACGGCATGCAATTATTGATTAATTTTTTTCTCCACCTGCCGCTTTTAATTTTTTGGAGAGAATACTGCCTGTAGCATTGCTCTGTGACTGTGTGTGTAGAAAAGGGAAGGAAACAAGTCCACGTCTATCAGGCTATATGAGTGGGTCTGAGGACAGAATCCCTCCCTGTTTCTCGTCATAGCAGGGGGCATCTAACATAAGTGACATTTCCTTCTTCCAGGGTGGGCACAACCCCAGCCATTCACAATCCCAGGGATAGCATCAGCCACTGCTGCCAAAACCGACAGCACAGATGGGGTGGGGAACAAGCAACTCAGTTGAGTTGTTTTCAGAACTAAAGACTTTTTTTTTCAATTGCTTTCCATGTTTTAGTTCAGATTCTGAACTGTTACAATTTGTTCATACATTTGCTACATTTACTTGATACAATTAGTTGATACATTTCTCAGTATCTGTGGAATATTAGCAACTATTGTATCAATTCTAACAGCTGCCTGTAATGAAACTCATGGATTCTGCTCAGCAGGGACAAAAATGACAAAGATAACAACTAAATGTATCAATTTTGAGCAGTTACAGAGTTGGTGACCCCCTCAGCTGCTTCGGAAAGACATAAGATGAAAAATGAAACTTTACACTTCAACACTAGAAAAATGGTCACAATCATATATTAGAAAGTTCTTAGAAAAAGTCCCTATTTCAGGTGAAACCAACTGAACTAAAAAAAAGTGTTTGAAGGTGAACAACCTCTTTAAAGTTGTGCAGTTTATCATATAGAGTCTGCACTGAGACCAAACCGTGCAACTACAGACATAATCCTGTTTCACTGCTCTCACTATATAGGCACCTATTATTTACTGTCTCCTTACAGCAGTGATCCCCAACCAGTAGCTCATGAGAAACATGTTGCTCCCCCACCACATGGATGTTGCTCCCAGTGGCCTCAAAGTAGGTGCTTATTTTCTAATTCCTGGCTTGGAGGCAAGTTTTGGTTACAAAAAAAGAGGTGAACTGCCAAATTGAGCGTTTTGCAGGCTGCCAGATGGGTTGCCACCTTTACTGGAAAATAATACCAGCCTTCCTGTATTTATCTTTTTTCCCTATTAATAACATTGGGACCAACCATCATTTTTACCAGCCAGCAACCCTAGCTGCCAGTCCACATAAGGGCTACCCAATACTCATTGACAGCCTATGTTTGGCACCCCCAGGAACATTTTCCTGCTTGTGTTCTGCTTCAGCTCTTTGGAACCCCTGCCTTACAGTCTCTCTCCTACACTTAACCCACTCACTGCTCTCCTTACAGCCCTTTTTCTATCACTTACGTGTTCAAGTAAAGAAACAACAGGCACTCACAGAACTCACAGCACTCACAGAGCTAGACATATTGTCAATTTCCCAGCTGCCCCCAGTCATGTGACTTGTGCTCTGATAAACTATAGTCACTCTTTACTGCTGTACTGCAAGTTGGAGTGATATCACCCCCCCCAGCAGCCTAACCAAAGAACAATGGCAAGGTAACCAGATAGCAGATCCCTAAAACAAGGTAACAGCTCCCTTGTAGATCTAAGAACAACACTCAATAGTAAAAGCCAAGTCCCACTGAGACTGGTTCACTTACATTAAGTAGGAGAAATAACAGCTTGCCAGAAAGTAGTTCCATCCTAAAGTGCAGGCACAAGTCACATGACTGGGGCAGCTGGGAAACTGACAATATGTCTAGCCCCATGTCAGATTTCAAAATTGAATATAAAAAAATCTGTTTGCTCTTTTGAGAATTGGATTTCAGTGCAGAAATCTGCACTATTAACTGATGCATTTTGAAAAAAACATGTTTTGACAGTATCCCTTTAAGGAGGCCATAGACACATCAATAATATAGTACAAAACAATTTTCCCTGCGATATTCGTGCGTATATGGTCGGAGGCGAGTCGACCGATATCGGCAGAAGAAGATCAGGCCAACCGGAAAATTTTGATTGGGCACTTTTGAAGGCACCCAAACATCGGCCATTGTTAGTGCTGAATCGTCAGATACAGGTAGAATTCTACTGTTTCTACTTGTATATCTGACAATTCAGCTGTGCACGTGTGTGTTGAAATGAACGATCTTTCTTGGAAGGATCTTTTCCAGGAAAGATCATAATTGTAACGTCTATGGCCACCTTTATGTGTTTAGTGCACTTAGTCACTTAATCATAGGCTTAAACTCACGTGTCCCCTCACTCAGGCTGTAACTCTATCACACCTATTTGTAGCCTTTTTCTTGACATTAAGGATAATTAGAGAAACAGACAGTCAGTGAGTCAGACAGATAAACAAGAAAGACAGACAGGTTAATGAAAAGTCAATGGAAGGAAACACAGGGCTGCAGGTGCTCAGATAGATGATAACTTGCTAATAAATAATTAGCTAATTAGAGGCTTATTAATAGTGCATAGATTGCTCTGCTTTTAGCTGCTGCCTTCTGAAACGGATTGCCTGGGGCTTCACTAAATGACAAACCCCAATTTGCATTTCCCCATTGTCAGGAGAGAACCTGAATGGGAAGCGATTCCCTGGCTTATGTGTCGCTATGCAGAGATGGGTGCCAATATGCACAAAAGGGTATCAGAATAAAGAGCAGCGTGCCAATATGAACGAGAGGGAATCTGCATAAAGAGGAGGGTGCATAAAGAGGAGGGTGCCAATATGCACAAGAGGGAATCAGGATAAAGAGCAGGGTGCCAATATGCACGAGAGGGAATCACAATAAAGAGCAGGGTGCCAATATACACGAGAGGGAATCAGCATAAAGAGGAGGGTGCCAATATGCACGAGAGGGAATCTGCATAAAGAGGAGGGTGCCTACGTGAATGGTTGAACGCATTACTCTTCCTGACTCTTTCTTCTTCTTTCTCTTTTCTTACCCCCTTCTTCTTTCTTTTCTTCTTCCCTCCCATTTTAATTATCGATACAGTCACTTTAAAGCTTTCATAATGATAGTTCATATGTGGACACCACATTTTTTGATCTGCTACGTTGATACTTTTCATGTCTTACCATAAGCTGATATTTTCTTGTTGGACTTCGTTCCGCATTCTACACTGTATTGAAATAATTCAATAAAAATTTCAAATATTAAAAAAAAAAAGAGGAGGGTGCCAATATGCACTGGAGGGTATCAGAATAAAGAGCAGGGTGCCAATATGCACGAGAGGGAATCATAATAAAGAGCAGGGTGTCAATATACACAAGAGGGTATCAGCATAAAGAGGAAGGTGTCAATATGCACAAGAGGGAATCTGCATAAAGAGGAGGGTGCCAATATGCACTGGAGGGTATCAGAATAAAGAGCAGGGTGCCAATATGCACTGGAGGGTATCAGAATAAAGAGGAGGGTGCCAATATGCAAGAGAGGGAATCAGAAGAAAGAGCAGGGTGCCAATATGCAAGAGAGGGAATCAGAAGAAAGAGCAGGGTGCCAATTTGCACTGGAGGGTATCAGAATAAAGAGCAGGGTGCCAATATGCACGAGGGGAAATCTGCATAAAGAGGAGGGTGCCAATATGCACTGGAGGGTATCAGAATAAAGAGCAGGGTGTCAATATGCACGGGAGGGAATCTGCATAAAGAAGAGGGTGCCAATATGCACTGGAGGGTATCAGAATAAAGAGCAGGGTGCCAATATGCACGAGGGGGAATCTGCATAAAGAGGAGGGTGCCAATATGCACGAGAGGTAATCAGAATAAAGAGCAGGGTGCCAATATGCACTGGAGGGTATCAGAATAAAGAGCAGGGTGCCAATATGCATGAGAGGGAATCTGCATAAAGAGGAGGGTGCCAATATACACTGGAGGGTATCAGAATAAAGAGCAGGGTGCCAATATGCACAAGAGGGTATCAGCATAAAGAAGAGCTTGTCAATATAAGCAGCTAGGATGCTATTTACATAGCAGGGGGTATACAATATACAGAACAGAGTGCCAGTATAGAGGTCAGGGTATCAGCATACAGAGGAGGAAATTGACATAAGCAGCTGGGTTGCTATATACAGGACAGGCTGTGGGTATATAATTATGCAGAGGAAGCTCAGAGCCTGTGCAGGATAAAGTTGCTCATCTCAATGCAGATATGTGATGGGAATCTTAGAAGATATTCTAATTGGCATGTGTCCTTGGAGATACTTTTGGAAAGTGTGTCCCCCTGCACATCAACGTTGGCGCAAACTCCTGTTTCTATGGGAACAGGCAAGATGCTGCTCCAGCCTCCTCTGCTAAGGAATTTCTACTTGTGGTCTTCTGCTCATTCAGTGAGGCCAGACATCCACAGGAAAATATTCTGCTTTGCATTAGGAAATTATATCCCTCTCTATTCTTTATTAAAGTGAAAGGAACTGATTACTCTATGGGCAGCTGGTATTTACGGAAAATCTTTAAGTTCCATTAGAGATTTTCCCTAAATACCAGCTGCCCCTGATCTATAGAGAAGTCATACAGTGCAAAGCAAGCTCATGTACGTAATAATACTGAGAATATGTGTAGCTCTAACAGTACATCAACAAATGCAAGTGCTATTTCCGCTGTAATTGACCGTGCTTTTTATGCAGCGATATTATGTGCACAGCGTTATCAATGTGGCAGCTCCCACCCATATGTCTTAAAGGAGAAGGAAAGGTCTTTTTACTTGGGGGTGCCAAAAGTTAGTCACCCTCAAGTGATCGCATGTGCTTACCTGAAACCTGGGGTCAGTGCACCTATTAGGAGAAATGGATTCATCCAGCGAGCACCACGGAGTGATCACCTTCTGGATTCTTCTTATTTCTTGCGGCTGTGCATGCGCAGTAGTGCGTGCGAAATTGCCAACTTTCACGAAGTCCGCTATTTCGTTGTACTGCGCATGCATCTGCCCTGGGAAATTTGAAGAAAGAAGAAATTGGAAGGCTCGTTGGAAGAATTCCCGGACCGGTGCAGTTTTCTCCTAATAGGTGCACCGGCCCGGGGTGTCAGATAAGTTACATGTGATTACTTGGGGTGCCTAACTTTTGGCACCCCCCAAGTTAAAAGACCTTTCCTTCTCCTTTTTTTTTTTTTTTTTTATGGCAGCAGCCATTTTGAATGATGCACTTCCCTGCTGTGCTAATTTACGGGGTGCAAGGCAGGTTGAATGCTTCAAGAGGATTACATTTCATATCAACGCTAGCTGAGGGTGTTTGTGAGAAGTTTCATCATTTTATTAAGGTGCACTGGAGTGTTGCAGGCATATCTAGGGCTCTTACTCATGAGCGTTTTTACCTGCGCTCCCCTGCGTTCCGTTTTTCGGCATTCAATGGGGCTGTACTCACACAGGCGCATGTAGGCGCCGAACGCAGGTTGAGACGCAACATGCTGCATTTTTCCTGCGTTCGGCGCCTACATGCGCCTGTGTGAGTACAGCCCCATTTGAAAAAATGAAATGCGTCTATGCCTGCGCTCCCCTGCGGCGGAATGCCGAAAAACGGAACGCAGGGGAGCGCAGGTAAAAACGCTCATGAGTAAGAGCCCTAAACACAGTGGCTTGCATTGAGCCAGACCAGAACAATCAGATTTTTGATAGGACTTGGAGCTAGGGATGGGCGAATCTGAGCCGTTTCGTTTCGCCAAAAATTCGCCGCCGGCGAATTGTGGCCGTCGCCCATTAAAGTCTATGGGCGTCAAAAAAAATTTGACGCGCTTCTTTTTTTTGACGCACACCGCCATACAAGTGTATGGGCGTCATTTCCACGGCGAAACAAGGCGAAAAAATTCGCCCATCCCTAGGGAGCTAATTAAATCATTTCCCAGGTGGCTACTCACACAGATGTGTTAGGGAGATGTCAGTAATAGGAGTACTGCTGAGAGTGATTCACACACAGCCATATCTTCACTTGGGGGTGCCTAATATTTGGCACCCCAAGTAGGAACTGTATTTCCATCTCCTTTAATAGAGATTGTTCATCAGTCCCTGTCTATTATGCATTATAACCTTAGAAACCCCCTAATTAGGGGCAAGTAAGGGAACCTGTGTACAAGCACCTCTCCAGTAATATGTGGCTCCCGTAAAACCACAGAATTCCATTTGTCTGTCTCTGATTTCAGTTCCGTATCTTGGTTAGCTTGATGGGAAGTTGGCTGCTGGGCTTTGCACCACAAACCATTATGGGAGTCCTTCATTTAACTGCGGTTAGGAGCAAAAGAGGAAATTGCTCGTGTATTCTCTGACCTTGGGTTCCTTTTCATAAGCAAGTGTGTTTGAGTCTGCTGAAGCAAAGGGGGGGGGACTGATTACAAATCAGTCAGACTTATTCAGGGTTTGAAAAAATAAAAACCCTTGACATACTGATCTCCCCTTGGGAAACCTTAGACCTAAAAACATTCCCTGCTTATCTTATTATTAATGTTGTTGCAATCATCAGCACCTACCCTTTCAGAAGGGAGCCAGAGTAACTTTTCTACTCTACTTTTCCCCTAACCTGTGTATAGCATACCTCCCAACCGTTTTTCGCGGGACAGTCTCATAGTTACATAGTTACATACACACACCCCTCTCTACTTTTAATTAAATTCTATATACCTATACTAACTATAGAGTTTAGTATCACAATAGCCTTTGATATTATGTCCAAAAAATCATCCAAGCCATTCTTAAAGGCATTAACTGAATCAGCCATCACAACATCACCCGGCAGTGCATTCCACAACCTCACTGTCCTGACTGTGAAGAACCCCCTACGTTGCTTCAAATGAAAGTTCTTTTCTTCTAGTCTAAAGGGGTGGCCTCTGGTACGGTGATCCACTTTATGGGTGAAAAGGTCCCCTGCTATTTGTCTATAATGTCCTCTAATGTACTTGTAAAGTGTAATCATGTCCCCTCGCAAGCGCCTTTTTTCCAGAGAAAACAACCCCAACCTTGATAGTCTACCCTCATAATTTAAGTCTTCCATCCCTCTAACCAGTTTAGTTGCACTTAGTCTCTGCACCTTCTCCAGCTCATTTATATCCCTCTTAAGGACTGGAGTCCAAAACTGCACTGCATACTCCAGATGAGGCCTCACCAGGGACCTATAAAGAGACATAATTATGTTTTCATCCCTTGAGTTAATGCCCTTTTTTATGCAAGACAGAACTTTATTTGCTTTAGTAGGCACAGAATGACACTGCCCAGAATTAGACAACTTGTTATCTATAAAAACCCCTAGATCCTTCTCATTTAAGGAAACTCCCAACACACTGCCATTTAGTGCATAACTTGCATTTATATTATTTTTGCCAAAGTGCATAATCTTGCATTTATCAACATTGAACCTCATTTTCCAGATTGCTGCCCAGTTTTCCAACTTAGACAAATCACTCTGCAAAGTGGCAGCATCCTGCATGGAACCTATAGTTCTGCACAATTTAGTATCATCTGCAAAAATAGAAACAGTACTTTCAATGCCCACCTCCAGGTCATTAATAAACAAGTTGAAAAGCAAGGGACCTAGTACAGAGCCCTGCGGTACTCCACTAACAACACTGGTCCAATTAGAAAATGTTCCATTTACCACCACTCTTTGTAGTCTTTCTTTTAGCCAGTTCTCTATCCAGGTACAAATACTATGTTCCAGGCCAACATTCCTTAATTTAACCAGTAACCTTTTGTGTGGCACTGTATCAAATGCTTTAGAAAAGTCTAAGTAAATCACATCCACTGCCATCCCAGAATCAAAGTCCCTGCTCACCTTCTCATAAAAAGAAATTAAGTTAGTCTGGCAAGATCTATTTTGACAACTCAACCCGCAGTCCGGGATTGTTACTGAAATGTCCTGACTTTCTCTATGATCTTCTGCACTGAACAGCCAGAAAAAAATACAACCTTTCTAAGTTAATTGGCTTTTGGAGCCCAGAATAGATACTTAAATACTTTTGTAACAATTTAAGATAAGCAGTTCTCTTGGGGAAACTGTGATTTCTGCTTTTTTCTCCCCAAACACAACCTTTATTTAGACACATATTCCAGCACCTACAAAAGCCTTTTGGCTGTCCCACCATACCAGCATTAACCCTTCTCATTCAGTGTCGGACTGGCCGGGCCAGACCCCCTCTCCCGATACTGGGATTGTCTAAAAAAAAAAATTTCTGCGCCCCACAGCACATTCGGTGCTCATGCGTCACATGCGTCCGACCCTGTTCTCATACCATAACAAACCCTTCTAAAACCCTTAGTTTAAATACACATTAGAAGTTATGAATACAATATAGCTGCTAAAAGGGTAGAGTGATTGGTAAAACGTATGGCCCAGATAAGGGTTAATCTGAACACAATATTCATTCATCCATGTTCTGGGGGTATTATACATAAATTGTCTAATTCATGTACTGAGTGTCTTCTACAAGTAACTCCACTGTAGTTAGCCTATGATTTTAATGAGGTTATTAGTTCATATAGATAGAATTAGCATTGTATTTATCCTACCTTGCTTTCTGGTGGCTTGATACATAAAATGTGCACAGCTTTTATGTTACCCAGTGGTCGCAGGGGGGGGGGGTATTTTAAATGAAACTGGCAACTCATTTACCCTGGATGCATCTATCCCTAATGTTTCGGCATCCATTCGATAATGTGCCTGGTGTACTAATATTTGCTATGCTGGAGGGTGTCCGTGCCCATTGCTTTTCACTGTATGTAATATGCCTGTTGTGAAATTATCCGCTACGTTTCACTGGGTGCTTTGGAGCAGCCGGTTAGGAAATTTCATTTATAGAAAATGTTAAAATGATAGATGTGTCTTTTTTTCAACCTTAATTATTGTGCTTCTATATCAGTGCACAAATGTACTTTGTGTGTAAGGACTGCCTCTCTCAGTATGTAATGTACGTGGGGTGCCATTACCCACTTTCTCTGTCTGTATATAATGTACTTGGGGTGTCAGTACTCACAACCTTTCATTTAATGTAAAGTGCATGGTGCACGGTCACTACTCCCATTGTATAATATGACTGTGGTGATTCCATTACCTATGTCTCTCATGGTATAATGTGCTGGAGATGACTGATAGGATCCATTTACTGTCTGCCCTTCAGTGAGTGCTGCCATATCAATAATGGTTATGGCCTTATATGCGTGGTTGGCCAACAAAACACCCCACAGAAATATTTTCTGCTTGCCCAGAATTAGAATCACAATACAGTTATTCCAGTAAAAGTATGAGTAAATCAGAGGGTATTTATTGGATTAAGCACCTCCTTGCACTTTGGCACAGGAAGTCAGTGGGAACTGTGAGTGGTTATTGGGTTGATAATTATTATACAAAGCCCTGTGTGAGTTATTTAGTCTATGCATGGTCAACTTTAGCCTCCCCAAACAAAAAAGTCACCCTCCACCTATGGCTTCCTGCTCTGCACCAGCTACTCAAGCCTGCTGCTTTAGTACAACCCAGACTTGTTTACTGCTTGTATGTCTTAAGGTGGTCATAGACGCACAGATAATATTGTACGAAACTAATCTTCATACAATACTCGTGTGTGTATGGTGGGAAACGACCCGACCGATATCGGCAGAAGACTTGGAAGTCGGCTCGTCGATTGGGCTGGACGGAAAATTTTGATTGGGAGCCTTTAAAGTAGGGATGCACTGAATCCAGGATTCGGTTCGGGATTCGGCCTTTTTCAGCAGGATTTGGATTCGGACGAATCCTTGTGCCTGGCCGAACCGAATCCGAATCCTAATTTGCATATATAAATTAGAATCGGGTAGGGAAATCACGTGACTTTACATCACAAATTAAGATTTTTTTTCCCACTTTTTCCTTTCCTGTCCCTAATTTGCATATGCAAATTAGGATTCGGATTCGGTTCTTTATTCTGCCGAATCTTTCACCAAGGATTCGGGGATTCAGCCGAATCCCAAATAGTGGATTCGGTGCATCCCTACTTTGAAGGCACCCAAACATAGGCCATTGACTCCGTCCCCATAGACGCAACCATTTTTCGTGCATTCCAACCAATCCATCAAATTATCGTGAGTTAGTGGGAATCGAACGGTCAAGCATATAACGATTATAAAGATCGTAATTGTTACGTCTATGGCCACCTTTAGTAAACAATTCCTCCTGTCTGTCTTAAGTCCTGCTTCTCCCTTGTCTTTATTTATTCTGCCTGTCATAGCAACCATCGTAGCAACACCTCCTTTCTGTCATACTTCAACCACATACCTCCTGTAGGTCAGTCATGCTTTACCCTGTTAGAAGGATGGTTGTGACAGGCAAAAAGCTCTGTTAAGTGGGTAAGATATAATGCTCATGAGCAGTGTCGGACTGGCCTACCGGGAAACCAGAAAAACTCCTGGTGGGCCCAAGTGTCAGTGGCCCCTCTGACCATTTAGCCTATTTCATGGTAATTCCTTATTTCTTTATGGGGAAACAATGCTTAATAATGGAAGAATATAGTAAGTAAATATAAAAGACTAGGAGAATAAAGAGGTTGAGAGGACGAATAATAGTTTGGAAAGTGGAGCCATGGTCTAACATTTCAGGTGGCCCAAGTTCTAAGGTTTTCTGGTGGGCCCCTGGTATCCACTCCGACACTACTCATGAGATATTATGTGGGGCAAAGCTTGGTTGTCAAAGATAGATGGCACTGCTGCTACAAAGCAAGAACTCCATGTATCACCACCTGAGTCCTACCTCAGTTCAGCAGCCTCTGCCATAACCATGGTCACAGTGCATTAGTTAGTGCTAGTATCAGTGCAAGAGAGTCAATAAGGGGACAATAAAAGAGCAATGCCAAGACCAGAGTGTCCTTGCCCAGAATGTAGAGAGGAGGTTGAGGCACTGAAGGCAAGAAGCAGCATGGGGAGGTTGTGTGGAAAGGAAGAGTTTCAGTGAGTAACAGCATCTGGGAACCTATGCTAATATTATAGATGCACAGGGCCAGGGCAGGTACCATTAGTGCAGGTGCTCAGGGCCTGGGGCAAATGTGGTTATAGTTTCATGTTCTCACTTCCCAACTCAGGAGGTAATAAGTCAAGCGATACACAAGATTTTCTAAACTATAGCGAGAGCCTCACAATATCCAGGGTTAGGCAAGTACACAAGACATATAATTTCCCCGACTCATGTATTCCATTCCCCAGCCGGACCGAATATATCATTTATAGAGGCGTCGGTTTGCTATGCAAAATAGATTGCGGGAAATGGAGGTTTCATAAAAAATACATATCCGCAGGCATTCTCCAACCTGTATTATTAATGTGGACCTTTCCTGGCTTCGCTCCCTCAGACAACCCCCCCCCTTCTTCCAGTGTCTGTAATGAGGTGGGAGCACAGCTAGGCAGGGGGGGTGACAGTGCTGGGGGCTCCCAATTAACTCCGATATGCCAGGGTGGCACTTGGCTGAAGAACTACAGAAAGCAAGAGATGTCCCGTTAGGGGAAGGCTTGGTACTCTTTATATTTTGTAACTGCTAGATAAAGTGGGCAGCAAGCTCACAATATTATTGCCCTTGTACAGCAAGCTCACACTTCATCCTCAGTTGCCAAGTTCACCAAGATTAAAAAAACACAAATACTGTACTTAGGGTAAGGAATGCAGGTGGGCACAGGCATGTCGTGTCTTTAAAGGAGAAGAAAAGGCATCCTGCACTTGGGGTGCCAAATGTTAGGCACCCCCATGTGATTGTATTGACTCACCTGAAACCCAGGGCCTGTGCTCCTATCAGCAGAAAACTGCACTGGCCCGGGGTTATACCGGTGAGCACCACGGAACGATCCTCTTCCGGTTTCTTCTTTCTTCAAATTTCCCGGGGCAAACGCATGCGCAGATGAATGAAATAGCCGACTTTTTATTTAAAGTTCAGCTTTTTTCGTTCTACTGCACATGCACAGCCGCATGGAGAAAGAAGCTCCGTGGTGCTCAGTGGTATAACCCCGGGCCGATGCAGTTTTCTACTGATAGGAGCACCGGCCCAGGGGTTTCAGATAAGTAAATACAATCACTTGGGGGCAGGACCGCCTTCAGAAATAGCAGGGCCCCATACGACAAAATTTCCTGGTCCCCTGGGCTGCGCCCACCGCAATCCCCACCTACAGGTCCGCCCTCCCCACCCCACAGGTCCGCCCCCATCACACAGTCAAAAAACAAAAATAATATTGGTGGCTAGGGTTCCCACATGTTAATAAAAAATAAAAAGATATTGATGGTCAGGGCCCCCCATAAAAAAACATTTGTGGCCAGGACCCCCCCCCCATTTAAAAATAATGATGGCTAGGACCCCACATGAGTAAAAAAAAATTGGTGGCCAGGGCCCCCCTCCCACATTATAAGAAAATTGGTGGCCAGGGCCCCCCTCCCACATTATAAGAAATACTACCTGTAGGCCTGTTAGGATGAGATTTTGGGTGAAAGCTTATTGACTACACGAGATGCACCTGAAGGTGAGAACTAAATGGCAGTCAAAAATTTGTGGAGAACAACATTTAACGGATAGTAGAGCAGCAATTACTTGTATCTCACCTTGTTATGATCTAATGGGGTCCCTGGCTAAGTATTAGGGGTTAAACAATGTTAAGCCAGTGGTTACCAAACTGTAAGGCTGGCTTTCCTGGGGGTTCCAGAGAAGTGGCAAAGGGGGAATTAGCTCAAAAGACAGTTTTAGGGTGAAATCTGGGGAATATGCCTATTTCTTCTTCTAGATTAACCTGGATGCCCAGGTATACCTGGAGGCCTTTTGGATGAGATGTGTGGTAAGCATAAAGGTGCTGCCATCGATATTATTAAAAAGATAACTGAATAGCTGATACGCCAATGTTTCCCTACATTTGTAGGGAAATACTAACACATGGTGCCATAGTGCTGCAAGCTGTGCCAGGCTGGGCTTAGATCAGTGGTTGTTGGCACCATGTTAGTTAGTATAGTTAGTATAGGTGCTTATTTGTTTGTCAGTGTTGGAGAAAATATTCAATGAGGTCCCATAAATATAATGTATTTCAGAGGTTCCTATGGTGCCAATTTGCTACAATGTTTTTTTAAAGAATGGCCAGACCTTTTAACTATGATAACCCATTTTTATTGCATTATGATGAATGGAAGGGCACCCTATTTAATAATAATAAATCAGAGAGTGGGAGGGCATCTCGCTGGGCATTGGCAGGACTGGTGATTAATGCTCCTAATTTCCTTGGCTACTTATCTCTGTGCCATGATGACACGTTGTTTAATTGTGATATCTGTTAGTGCCGGATTAGATGATAAATCCTCCCTGCCGCGGTGCCAGATGATGGATGAGGCCCGGGGCTTGTGTCTAACTGGAACAGCTGGAAGTTTATGGCTGAGCCCCATGTTTCCCTAAAATGGTCACATCTCACCTGTAGGCTTCTGGATCAGAGTGTCTAGTTGTGGAGACAGGGCTTGGACTGGCAGGTGGGTTTGTGTGTCTAAGGCTGCAGTACTGTTTCTTCATCTCTTGGGTCAATATTTGTTGTAAAGGTTTCTTCACTGCTAAGATTAAAATGTCTCGGTTCCTTATAACAGAGCTCCACCTTTACTCCAGTGCCTGCTTCTACTTATAAATACAAGCCCTCACAGCTCACATTATGTATTTTCTGTCTATTGCCTGCTGGATTGAGACTGACCTAGATAGCTCAATTGCTGCTGTTCCTGTTGAACAACCCTTTCCTTCCTTCGCCAACCAGCAGAAGGTCTGTGGGAAGCAGGAGCTGGAGGGAGCTGACCTGCTGGTGAACTGAGAGAGAGTAGATTACTCACCTTGGTTACTGCACCTCAGCAAAGGAGGAATTAGGTCCATTCTGGTAATCCTGTTAGCCAGAGGCACTGGATCCGGGGAGGCAACAGTGTGAGGGCAGCCGAGGGACATGGCTCTTGGGGTCTTTTATGCAGACTGAGATATTTACGAATACTGTGCATTCCAAGCGTTCATTAATCTGTACCCAATTATGCTGTACTGTCTAGGGGAAATATGGCAGCTCCTACCCATATTTATAAACAGTATTGGCCTGGGGCTCCTGCAGCTAACCAGAGGGCCCGACCCCAAGTGTCCCTGAGGTCATAGGGTTAGTTCTGATATATATATATATATATATATATATATATATATATATATATATATATTATATATATATACATATATATATATATATATATATATATATATATATATATATATATATATATATACACACACACACACACACACATACACACAGTCTGGGCTGGTGCCCTTAGGAATCTAAAAAAACAGCAACTGCCTGGTGCCGGTTATACAAGTCTATTAGATAAGGCCCAAAAAAGGAAACCGCACTCACAGGGCTTAAATGAAAAGACAAAGAAGTGATTTATTGATGAAATAAATCACTTCTTTGTCTTTAAAAACTTGTGTATTATAATAAATAAAGTACCCCTTGTTGTGAAATATGAGGATATTAGAAGTAACCTCAGAGTTCCATGACCTGTATAAAAGGCCGAAGGTGATGGAACTCCTTGGTGACTTATCATATCCTTATATTTTACAATAGGGGGTACCTTATTCACTATATATTACACATGAGCCATGAATATCCTGTTAATTATATCCTTATAAATGGATTTGATGTCATTTTTGAGTTGACACATGACTCACTTGTGTATTATAATAAATAAAGTAATCCTTGTTTGAAAATATGAGGAGTATTAGAAGTAACCTCAGACCTATATCCTTAAATTTTACATATCCTTTATATTTTTAAAGTACATGGGGTGCTTTATTCAATATATATATAAATTTATTTATATATACTGTATATATACTGTATGTACCACTATTTTGGATTCGGCCGAACCCCCGAATCCTTCGTGAAAGATTCGGCCGAATACTGAACCGAATCCGAACCCTAATTTGGGAAGGGGAAAAATGTTTTACTTCCTTGTTTTCTGACAAAAAATCACATGATGTCCCTCCCCGCCCCTAATTTGCATATGCGGATTCGGTTCAGCCTTGCAGAAGGATTCGGCCAAATCCGAATCCTGCTGAATCCTGGCCGAATCCCGAACCGAATCCTGGATTTGGTGCATCCCTAATAGATAGCTATATGTATACAGGTATGGGACCTGTTATCTAGCATACTCAGGTTTTCTGGATAAGGGTTCCATAATTTGGATCTCCATACCTAAATTCTACTAAAAAAAATATATTTAAACATTTATTAAACCCAAAAGAACTGTTTTATGTCCAATAAAGATTAATTACATGTTAGGTGGGATTAAGTAGAAGGTACTGTTTTATTATTACAGAGAAAAAGAGAAATCATATTTAAAAATTGTAATTACTTGTTTAAAATAGACGGATCCCATACCTGTGTGTGTGTTTATAGAATGATGATATTCTTGTACTGCACAGTTTTCTATACAAAAAAATAAAGAATAAAACCTTCATATTAAAGCTGCCCTCCCTAATCCAGGATCCATTTAAATATTCCATGATTCAGTGTTAGGAGTTAATGCCTCTCTCTTTCTCTGTCTTACAGCAAAGAATCAGTGGTCTCAGTACATGTGCAGAGAGCAAGAACGCAGTGAGTGCAAAAAAAAGGTACATGGGTGACTAATACAGTTAATTATTGCCATACAGTGTCATTATAAGAGCAGTGTTATAGGAACTACAGTTCAAAAGCAGCCAGATTCTTGAATATTGTTTGTCATCTGTAAGCTCCTTGGGTATAGAATGAGTAAGGGACTCGGCCTTGTTTTCAATCAGGACTCATATCAGCCAATCAGCACCAGGCTACATCAGCATTGCACAGCAGGTGCATTCGCTGACTCTGATGCAGAGTTATACATCAGTGCAGTAGTATGGTTTATTAGTCACATCTCCATAAACAGAAAGTTCCACTCATTGGAGAGGTTGCCAGGAGAGTAGATCTTAGCCCAATTTAGGCACATGTGGTTGTAGGTTGATCTGATCATTTGGGCCCCAGGCTAATGATTTGATCATGCCTGCCTAAAGGATATCTGGTCCACCCCTAGCTAGATATTATTTGTGCAAGATGTCAAGGCCAATGGGCTGGTGTGGTTGAGTCTGCAACTGTGCATGGCCACCAACAGTGCAGACTTTATCATCCGCTCACAAGAGTTTACAATCTAAGAGACGGTGTTTTTCCAGCCCAGCTTTAAAATTCTTTTGTGACTTTGCTGGTACTATCAGGTCTTATCATGGGAATATAACCAGGGTCATATAATCAACACAAGTCATTGCTGACAGTCATGCATTGGTAAGACCTCACTTGGAGTATGCAATGCATTTATGGGCTCCAGTCCTTAAAAGGGATATAAATGAGCTGGAGACAGTGCTAAACTGGTTAGAGGGATGGAAGACTTATATTATTAGGGTAGACTGTCAAGGTTGGAGTTGTTTTCTCTGGGGACATGGCTACACATTACAAGTACATTAAAGGACATTATAGACAAATAGCAGGGGACCTTTTTACCCATAAAGAGTATCACTGCACCAGAGGCCACCACTTCAGACTAGAAGAAAAAGAACTTTCATTTGAAGCAGCGTAGGTGGTTCTTCACATTGAGGGCAGTGAGGTTGTGAGGCCGGATGCTATTTTGATGACTGATTAAAGCTTAGATTATTTCTTGGACATACATAATATCCAAAGCTATTGTGATACTAAAATCTACAGTTAGTATAGATATGGGTATATATAGTTTATGTGAGTGTATGGAGGGGTCAGTGTGAGTGTGTATGGATGCTGGGTTTCATTTGGAGGGGTTAAACTTGATGGACTTTGGTCTTTTTTCAACCCAATTTAACTATGTAAATATGTACTTGCATAGGAAAAAGTTAGAAGTATAGAAGTATAAAGGATTAGTGTAGGTAATGGAGAGCTATAAGAAATGGAGCTGCTGTAGTTGTTGATTTGTACAGCTATCATGTACTTACGGGAGCAAGGAAACACAGTATGGCAGTCATACTCGGCAATTGCCATAATATCTTCTGCTGTCCTGTGTCTTCATTGGATTTATTCCTCACTTGAGTGCAAACACATCCCCCTTCATCAGTATTAAATGGTAAATCAAGTCTGATCCCAGGGTAGGTGCTGAGGGAATGCTGAATAACTGAAAAGTGCAGATAAGAGTTGACTGGCTGTGGATATCTGTATGGGTAACGCTGGCAGCTTTGGTTCCCACTAAGCCGGAATTTACATAAACCTCTGCCTGTTTGCCTGTGTCTTTTCAAGCCCAAGGACAAGCTTTGCAAAAGGCCAAACTGCCATGCAATGAGATTTGCATGCCAATCTGTACATTGTGTGAATCACTAACAAGGTATTTGCAGGCAATTTCAGTTCCAAACCATTACCGAATTTAACACACTGTGGCTGGTTTCTTACATAGGCTGCAATAGGCTGGAGGCTGGAAGGGGCAGATGGAAAGCCATACGTTTTAGATTCCTGAAATTTTCCCTGGATGTATACTTTTTGGCTTTTATACGTTCTTGCCCCACAATCAGTTAATTAGCAAACTTAGCCCCTCTGAACAATTAACGTTAAGATGAAATTGCTATGTACAGCCTATAGGTGCATGATCCAAGATGCATTAGTATCCTCACAGGTGTAGATGGGTTGGGAGAGTTCTGCTGGAAGAGAAGTTCAGAAGATTGAGCAAAAAGAAAGGTTGTGGGAGGGAGAGTTCTGCTGGAATAGGGGCTGAGGGTGGAAGTGTTTTATTGGTAAAGAGGATGGGGAAAGAATTCTGTTGAGAAAGTGAAGGCAAAGAATAGTCTTTATGGGAGTGTGAAGGAGGGAATGTGAGAGAAAAGTTTCTGAAGATAAAAGTAAATTTAGCAGAAAGAAGTAAAACCAAATATTTTATAGTAACACGTGAGAGAGGAAAGGCTCATAAGAAAAAAATTGTGCATAAAGAAGAATGGGGATGTTGCCATATGGGATGAAGTTGTGGAAGAGGAGAGGAGTTTCATTTGGTAGAATTGTGGGGATAGTGGAGATAGAATCAGTTCCAAGGTGGTGGTGGGTTGTACAGAAATAGGATAGGGGAAAAGTTATATGGGGGTAGAGCTGTGTGGAGAAGAAGAGTTCATTGGGGGTGGAGCTGTATGAAAAGAGGACAGATGACCTTATGGGGATTACAATTCACATTTTGATACTTCCATGGAGGGAAGAGGTGTGCAGAAAGGACAGAGGAAAAGTTTAATGAGGGAGTAGAGCTCTGTGAAAAAAAGACACAAGTTTCACGGAGAACAGACTAATAAAAGAAGAGAATGGAAGAGTATCTCAGATTCTGAGTTGTGCAGAAACAATAGAGAGGACAAGTTTCATGAGGGATATTACACTTTACATTTTGATAAATCCATGGAGGGAAGAAATGTGCAGAAAGTACCAAAGAAAAGTTCAATGAGGGAGTAGAGCTGTGGGGAAAAAAGACATGAATTTCACGGAGAACAGACCAATAAAAGAGGAGAATGGAAGAGTATCTTGGATGCAGAGTTGTGCAGAAATAATAGAGAGGACAAGTTCAGTGAGGGATAGAGTTGTGTAGAAAAAGATGTCAACGAGGGATACAGTTGTGCAGGAACAGAAGAGGGAAATGGTCCATGAGGAATAGAGTTGTGCAGAACGGATAAATGTTCACGAATTGTGGAAATAGGAAGAGTTCTGTGTGGGTGGAGAGTTGTACAGTTCTATGGGGTAAAGTTATGCAGAGGGAAGTTCAAATGAGAAATGAGTTGTCCAGGAAGAGGGGAGATAAAGAGTTCAATGGGGGAGTAGAGCTCTTTGAAAAGAGTACAGACAAGCTTCATGTCGAATATACTTGTGGAGACAGAGTAGAGTGAAAGTGTAAGATGGCTATAGCCTTGTGCAGAAAGAGGAGACAAGATTTCCTTAGATGTAGAATTGTCCAGGAAGAATAGAGAGGAACAACAGAGGCGCATAGGAGTAGTGTTGCAATGGGGGTTACAATTGTGCATATAGAGGAGAGAAAAAGTTCCATGGATAGTTGTGAAGGAAAGAGGAAGAGTTCAATGAGGGAGAAGAGCTGAATGAAAAGAAAAGAGATGTGTTTCATGGAAAATAGACTTGGAGAAAGGAAGATTTGGGTGCAAAGTTGTGCAGAAAGAATAGAGAGGACAAGTTCCATGGGGGATAGAGTTGTGTAGGAAGAGCAGAGAGAAATAGGTCCTTGGGGGGATAGGGTTGTACAGAAAAAGGAGAGTGAAATGTTCTGTGAGGAATAGAGTTGTGCAGAAAGCATGAGCGTTACAGAGTTGTGCAGAATGATGGAATTGGAACAGTTCCATAGGTGCTGGAGATGTGCAGTAAAAAAAGGATAGAGCTAGAGTTCCATGTACAGAAATGGGGAATACAGTTGTACAGAAAGAGAAGAGAGGAAGAGTTCTGTGGCTTGGTAATGTTTGATTAAAACACAAAACGGAAGATTTCTTTGGCTGTAGAGCTATACAGAAAGAGAACATGGGAAGAGTTCCTCGGGTAAAGACGTGTGCAGAAAGAGGATAGAGAATGGATTCCAAGGGGGTAACAATTCTGCATAAAAAGGAGAAAGGAAAATCCATGGGGGGGCATAGTTGTTAAGGAAGACGACAGAGATAAGCAGAGTGTGTAGAAAGGATTGGTTCTACAGAAAGAGAGATAATGTTCTAGTACCTGGTTCTACAGAAAAAAGTAAAGGATCCACTTATAGGTGCTGGTGTGTTTTTCTTTGAAACTCGAGTTACAGTATGCACAAGGTTCACTACTGGAATTTGGTGCTCACTAGATGCTGTAACATGAAGCCATGTTGCTGAGATGATTGAGATCATATCATATACAGGTATATCAGATATTCAGAATAACAGGGCCTCAGATCCTATTAATTTCATGTATACTGTAGCTTGTTTTATATATACAGACCAACTAAATTCTGTCTAAGTAGGTGATTACAGAACAGATTCACCCAAAAAGCATCAGAATGTGTGACATCAGTAAGGAAAGTCATTTCTCAGCAGTTCAAGTCAAGTCAAGTGGATTTTATTGTCATTTCAGCCATATACAGTAAATAAAGTACATAGTGGAAAGTAAATGACGTTCCTCCAGAACCCCCCGGTGCTATACAACAACTCTAGTACACGGTCATGCTGGGCAAAGTGGACATTTCAGTTCCTTATGAATATATTCAGTTCAGTCCTTGGGAGTTGAGATACCTGATGGCTTGTGGAAATAGATCATGTGCAGGGTGGGTGCTATCCCTGACAATGCTGGTAGCCTTCTGGAGACAGCGGGTGTGGTAAATATCCATAATGGCAGGAAGCGAGACCCCAATGATCTTTTCCTCTGTCCTCACCACCCGCTGCAGGATCTTGCGATCTGATACAGAGCAGTTTCCATACCAGGTAGTGATGCAGCTGCATAAAATGCTTTCAATAGACCCTCTGTCTATTTGGAACAGAGAAGTGAGAAGCCGAGTGATTTCTTTTTATAAATACATGACAAGTGGCCACATTACAAATGCAATGAAGATGACACCAGGCTTCACTATTGATTATTCATTTGTTATGAATTTCATTTAGACTTTACGTGAATGTCATGCGATCCCATTTTTGTCTACATTTTTGATTGTAAACTGTGTGAGTCCCATTGGCCCTCTCCTCCTCCCGTTCCATCTCTCTGTCTTCCCTGTCTATTACTGAATATGCTAATATGCCACAATACAGCTCATGAATAATGCTCCCACTGTCTCACCTTCCGTGTCTGCTCTCTCCCTCCTCTTCCTCCTCTAACCCCTTGTGAATATGCAGATATTGTCAGACGAGGAGCACATACTGTACATATGCTTATTTGCTGCCACAAGTATCCAAACAGTTTGTGCACAAGCACCGGGTTTGTGCAGAATATATTGTATATACAGTAACTTTGCTCATCCATGTTAATGATGCCTTTACCTATACTTCTAACAGGGAAAAAAGTGAATCTAATTTAATATTGATTAAAATATAAATAGAATCAGGGCTGCCATCACAAAAAAAAAAGACACACAAACGTGGGTGCTAAAACATGAACTCTAAAAACCCATTTCTGGCCAAGGTCCACCCCTACAAGTTAAAAAAATGGTGGTCAGGGCCCCCCATAAAAGTCAGCCAGGCCTCCATCTTACAAGTTAAATAATAAAACTTTGTTGATGAGGAGCCTATAGAGGATTAATTTAATACATTGGTGGCCAGGGCTTTAATAAAATAAAAACATTGGTGTTTAGTGGAACTTACCTTAGGTTTGTCTTCCTTCTGCTCAGCAATGGCAGCTTATTTGGGTTTTCTTCGGCTGCTTTGGTGGCTTTGGGTGTTTTCTTGGCTTCGGGTCTGCAGCTTTGGCTCCTTGGCTTAGGGTCTTTTGTGGCTTTTGAGCTTCAACTTCGGCTCCTTTCGTGGTTTCGGCTCTGTTTGCAGCTTCAGGTCTTTGGTACCCCTGGGTCTTTGGCACTTCGGGGCAAATTCACTAACATTCGTAGTTTCGCCAGGCGCAACTTCGCCGCACTTCGCCTCACTTCGCCAGGCGTAGTTTCGCCAGCGGTTCGCAAATTCACTAAAATCCGAAGTTGCGCACAGGGGTAGCGTAAGGTTGCGAAGTTGCGCTAGCGTTGATTTGCTAAGTAAAGCGAAGTTACGCTAGCGAAGGCTAATTTGCATAGGGCGCCAAATTCAAATTTCAATGGAGGAATACGTATCAGCACTACAAATGCCTAGAAAACCTTCAATTCATCAAATAAAATTTTATTTTGCCCTACACATGTGCCCACTGTCTAGGTAAGTTGCCATGAGTCAGGAAATGTAGGGGGGAAGGAGGGGAGCCCCAAAAAATTTTTCGATCTTTTTCAGCCTATCACCCATAATGTAGAAAATACGCCAGCGTTTTTTGGGACTTAGAAAAAATTTTGCCTTTTTTTATACAATCCCTATCTACTCTATTGCGCTTCGCCAGGTCTGAGGTGGCGAAGGTGCGCGCGTTAGTGAATTTGCGTAGTTACGTCGCTAGCGAAAATTCGCCAGGCGTAAGGGTGCGAAGTAACACTAGCGAAACTACGCCAGCGTTGTTAGTGAATTTGCGCAGTAACGAAAATGCCAAACGCTAGCAAATTAACGATAGCGTTCGGCGCTTCGGCGCTTAGTGAATTTGCCCCTTCGAGTCTTCGGCATCTCGGGTCTTTGTTGCTTTGGGCTCAGCTCACACACTCTTAAGGGGGGCTCAGCTAATTCAGAAAGTGTAGTACAGCCGGGCCCCCCTTCAGGCCCGGGACAACTATACCCCCCTGATGGTGGCCCTGAATAGAGTTTGATATAAGATGGTCCTTTTCTCATAACAATGGTACAGTACTCCCACCACATCTCACCCTTAGGTACAGATATATAGAAATACTTTCACCCTGCTATAGCTACAGGGGTACCCAGGGAACAAATAAGCACTTATCCCAAATCTCACCCTAACTGGCCTTTAGGCTGGGTCCCCTTTAGCTTATAACAAGGTTAGGCATATATTGAAACACTGGGGTAACAGTCATCCAGGACACAAATAAGCACTCTCAACAATCTCCATTCTAAATAAGGTTCCCTCATCCAGTAATTTGTTCAGTGTGGGGTCAGCCCCAAATTTAGGCATTATACTTTGCCATCTGTAAACTGTATGTTAGTTAAATTTTCCCTTTTATGCGAAGGCAGCTCTCCCTTATGTAAAAAAATACACACCATTTAAGTAAGTAGTGCCTGGCAGTTGCACCTTCTGTAAGATGGATCCCCAGTGCACAAGGATTACCTTATGAAGTGCAACCACCACATTTAAGTGATCATCTTTTATAGTAATTATGACTGGCAATGCCATGCCTCAGATTGCAAGAATAACTTCCAATTGTTAGTGTCTTTGGCTTCAGTGTGAGTAGCGCCAGTGCCTATCTATCACTGTTGGACTGCAACACAGGTTCTTCTACCTTGCTTCAACCCACCCACCTCAGACGCAACCCCCCCCCTCCGGGCCCCCTGCACATATCTGTCCTGTAGTTGCAGAATGACTGGAGCCTGACGGGGACCAGATCAGGATGGCAGCGAGGCCTTTAAATAGGTGTGGGTCAGGGTTGGCAGGGCCCACCGCGGTTTTACCTGGTGTCCCTCCTGCCCAGTTCAACCCTGCTTTCTATTGAGAGATTTTAATAGGTAAAAGTGGCACCCTGCCTGCGAGCCCCTCATTTTACTACTGAGTATGCTATCCTGGCTTTGAGACTTAAATTTATTAATGAGACTGCTGCCATTGCCAGAGAGACTCCTGTTGGTGAAATATGCACACTGCCAGGCAGACTTGATGCTATGCCAATAAGACTCCTGAAACCAGGGACACACTTGCTGATCAAGCTCACTATGAAAGGCATACTGCCACCTAGCCAGGGAGACTCCTATTGGTTAATCTCACTCAGACTGCTACCCTGCCTATACAATCAGAGTGATCTGTCCCCCTGCAAAGATGTTGGCCATGCCAAATCCACCATGCCCATGTCTAGTTATTCCAGCGCAACCTTTTAATCCATTGTGAAACTCACCCTACCTACCTAAACTAAACAGGGACAACTAGGATTACAGATGTTCAACCCACAACATACTGTAGATATGCATTCCACTAATTGAAATGGATTGAAATGTTACTTTTGTCTGTGCTTTATGGATTCAATGCAGGGACATGGGGCCCTTAACCGGTTATTGGCTTTAAAGTACCAACCACTGGAGCTAGCTTGTTAATAATGGGGCTATTACAGCCAAAATAAGTGCTCTTTCACATACCCTGGGAGAAAGTGATAGCCCAAAGTGAAGCATCTAACTTATTGAATTAGAAAGAACTGCCTGACTTGTCTCCCCCCACAATTGCACCCCAGCCAGACTCCAAGACCTCCCTTTCTTTCAAATGAAATGCTTGAGACCGGTAGGTTGTTTACGCCCTCCTTCCTAAAAGTGCCCCATTAAATCTAGCAAATTATGGAGGGTTAACACTGTTTTAATGAACTCCTTGCCCGCACCCTGATCTTCATTTTCTCAGCAGGATTACATGAAAATGAGAGGGAGAAAAAAGAAAATTAGCAGTAAGCGCTGTGCAGATTTGTAACTCTGTTAGAATAATCCATAATTATGTGAGAATAATGAGGAGAAGTGGGCGGGGGTGGGTGGCTCCTCTCATTAACTGTTTTCCTACCAGATGTCTTTCAGATCATTGATGCAAATAGAGAAATGTGAAAGCTGCCTTCAAATGAATTAGGCTCATCCTTAAAATAACAAACTTTTTTTCTGACACAGTTTATTCATTTTATTATCAAAGGGCCAGAAGGGGCCGAGACATTTGCGGGGTTCATTGGCTGCCATTGGAGGGCATTCCTGGTTTCATAGCAATCAGAAACTTTATTTACTTTATGGGACATTGTGAAAACCTTAGCTCTTGATGGCAAACACTGTACTTGATTTGGTGAATGAGATTCATGTTGGGTGAAAATGATTTACTGGGATCCTGAAAATGTTACAGTCATTTTCTAATTGCATAATATCTGGGAGACAGGGTTGATTGCCTTTGGTCCTCCAGTAGGTACATTTTAATTATTCTTTGTGTAGCTGTAGTAAATTGAGCGCACCGTTCTCTGACTGTGAGCTCCACTCCCAATACTGTGCTCTGGATGAGACCTTAAATCTCAGAGAGTAAGCCCTCGCAAACGGTGTGGAGGCAGTGTGTAGTGTAAATGTAACTCGGTGCAGGGTGCAATAATTGAGCACCAGTGGTTCTTATAACTTAACCAATGAACATATTTATTGAACAATACAATCCTCAATGGAGTGTACATAAGAGAAAAGCAGGATCATACAGAACAGTGAATAGGCATTTACAGTACTCACAGCACCTTTGGTCAGTATTAGTGCCCACAGGGAAGAGTACATACACAGCAGCAATGAAGGTACACCCAGCTTTCAGTCTTTTCTCTAAGTGGACCCAGGGGAATTACTACATCCCTAAATCTATGTACTTAGTCCCTACTTCTGGGCAATTAGTACCCGGGATCTTAATCCCTCTGACTCTCCTCGTCTGAGCCTTAAGCTGCTCAGCTAAATAGCCTGTCTATCTGTCACTCTTAAAATGATCTCATAAGGTGAGTAGCCTATCCTTACTAGACCTGACCTGTCTAGGTTCCACTTGAGCTCTGCCTACATGCTTAGGCAAAAGCCAACACAAGATGGACCCTGAGAGCATGGCTACAAAGGGTTTTATACTTTAGCACAGTGCCATTTACTGGTCACTGTTGAAAACATCAGGGGTATAGACTTAATTACCTAAATCTGGAGAATAATAAAATCCAGGTAAGGTCTCTTACAGAGTTTTTATGCATTTAATGCAGTTAAACGCAGGCTTGAGTGCAAATAAGTGCATTCGCTAATTGATTCCATTATATTCTGCCTGGTTGTATTCATCAGTATGAGTTGTGTTTTACTCCATTTGTGTTTAAGTGCATTTGTTTAGACACAGCAGGTTGCATTTTATTGAGCTTGACGCAGGTTCAGCTATCAATAGCTATCAATAGAACAGAGGGTTGCATTTTGATTCCTTCAGAGGAGATCAGATACGTTCTGCTGCCTCAGGTGCCAGACCTCAGCTGCCCAAACAGCTTTCAATTTCATTTTAGGGCTGCCCAGGAGCAAGGATTAGCCCATTAGGAGAGAGCATTGAGCTCCAAATTAGATTCCTATTTTGAGGTTTTTTATGGACAAAGCTGCCAAATATGATTAGGGAAGTATTCAAATTAGATTCGAGTTTTTTTAAAAAAAATTCTAATTAGAATTTCGAGATTTGTCGTGCTCTGGCCTTTTAAGAACTCAAATTCGACTATTTACCACCTAAAAAGCACCTGACAAATTGCTGTTGAAGTCAGTGGGAGAGGCACAGGGATCAATTTTGAGTTGTTTGCAGCCTTCCTAACATTGGTTTGTTTGTTTTTTTTCAGAAATACTCAAATCGAGTTTTTTAAATATAAAATTGAATTCGATTGGAATTCAATTCGAGTTTTTGGGCGATTATATACATCCAAGTTTTAGAAATTCTATTTTATTAATAAATGTCGAGTTTATGGGAGTTTTAAAAAACTCACAGGAATACGAAATTCAACCCTTGATGAATGTGCCTCTAAGTCAATGTTGCACTGTTAAATGCGATCTGATTAGAGCAGATTTCAATATATTGTTTCTGCCAACCATGTCTTGTTCATTCTTACCTCCTCCTCTCCTCTCACCCACTCCTCTGCTCTAATCCCTTCTCAGCATTCATTGCTGGCCTAATATTTGCTCAGACAGACAGCTAAATGTTCCCCAGCTGAGGAAACCACAACCCCTTTCCCCAGAGAGCCTCAAGTTCGGCCTGCAAATAGGTCTGGGCACAAATCATGCAATGCACAGACACAATGGTCAGGGAGTGCAAGAACTGAAAGTTTGGGAGGAGATTAAAAATGACCAAAGTGGGCAATGAAGCTCAAGGCCAGTCCGGCTGGTAGCTACAACAATGTTGTATAGGGCTACATCCAGCCCATGGACCTCTTGTTTTAGAACAATTTAACACAAGACCAAGGACCAGATGTTGCCCTTATCTGGAAAAAGTACAGAAGTGTGCAATTAAATGAATAACTGGCATAAACAGGTACCTCTTAGAGGGTCAAATATGGTTATTTTAAACCCACCTACCACAGCAATGCAAGAAGAACAATTAATGATATAAGCCCTTGTTTAATTGGATATTAAGACATTAAAATAATAAGTATGGGTGCAGCAATAGGTAGGGTGCACTCTGAAAGTCTCTAAATGGGGGGCAGTTTCTATTTGCTCTACAGCAGAGCTGTCCAGCTTGAGACCCCTGGCTGAATGTGGCCCTCAAAAGAAATTCTTATGGCCCTAAATCTGTTCATAAATTCCATAGACTTTTATCTGTCCCTTAAACAGGCCATATGAAAAAACAAGGCTAACTAGCCTGCATGGTCCTGCATTGGACCAATCATGTACCAATCATGTACCAATGCTGCCTAGTGGATCAGTGTTGAATTAGGATTTGATTCACCGTGATATTCTGCAAAACAGGAGAAAGTCTGATTAGGGAGTTGCCCTTTTGCTACACCACTACATGGAGGCATGGCTAAGTGTTACTGATCACTCAGTTAAAATTGTGTGCTAACCTGTAACAATATTGCTGTCAGGATCTTAATTAACCTCCTGTCTGTCCACGTGATGGGGGTTAATGAGATCTGTGTCACCCCGTGTGTTTTTTTTAGCACTGGACAACCTCTTTGACCTTCCCTAGAAGCCGGAGCTGGTGTTTGGGTGCCATGCACCCTCCCCTCATTGCAATTAGAGAGCAGGATTCAGTTCTGGGGTCATCAGACGGTAATTGACAGAAATTTGCCTCGCTCTAATCAGAATGAAAAAAACTTAATATCCGTGGTATTAAAGGCCGCAGTGATCAGCAGGGTCCGGGGAGAGGGGATTAATGAGCAGCCTGCTTGGGAACTCCAGTCGTGACCAACAAGCCATTCTCTGACAGAGGGCACTAGAAGAACTTTTGCTGTATGATCATGTCATTCCATGGGTGTTTGGGGTGAAGGAATCCCATGAAATCTTCAGAGTAGTCTTACACATCTACACATCTGTGGGCTGTTCCTGCTGAATTGGATTTAGTACAGTATGCCTATTATACCTATACTTCCATAGTTTTATAGTATGCCTGTTCTTGCTGAATTGTAGTTAGCACAGCTGCCATGGTTTTATGGTATTTATATGTGCTCTGAACAAAACGGGGGCTGTTCCTACTGAATTGTATGTTATAGCCATCATAGTTATGGTTGCAGTAGTAGCCCTGTATGCTAATGGAGTATAATAGCTCTGCGGCTCTCAGCCAATAACTCCCTAATGGTTTTTTATTTTCTGAGGTGCTGACAAGCAATAGGGACATCTCTGATAAAGCACAAATAAATAGAGAGGAGGAAAATTGTCAAGAAGCATTTTCCAGATGCAAGAGCAGGAGGAGAAAAGCTGTCACTTGGTGGAAATGTGTAAAATACTGGATTTCATTTAGAGTGTCACTGCCGGCATGGGAACCCGAGCTTGCAAACAACTACCCACGTGTCTGGCACCAGTGCAGAGTTAACCCCTAAACTTGGGAATATCCTGACTGACTGTGGGGCATCCACAATAAAATATTTCTACCCCTTCTCTGTAGCATCAACCCCATCTGGCCTATAGAATACAAGGTGATCCTGGGTACTTTGCCCACTGAGTTGTTGGTGTTACGGTGAGATTCCCATTGACAGCAAAGTGTCAGCTTCAGACATGCTGGTGCCAGTTGGTTGGGTGGTTGTATGTACATTTTTCCATCTACGTAATGAAATGACACACCGCTGGCCCGTGTAATACCCTGTTATATATTAGGTACACTCCCAGGACACCCACACAATATACTGCATTGGCATCCTGTTTGCACCTATAAATGGTTTATCTGGCCGGCGATCTACATTACCTGTGGAGTGAAGAAGGAAGATTACCAGAAAGGTAGTAATTCCTAAATGCACAGCTGGAGAACAAAGGCAGACTATATCAGGAGTTGCTCATATTCTTGCAGGGATATGCTTTTTTTTATAATTCCCCATTTCATAGTTAGTATATTGGCTTTTATTAGAGCTGTTGTCTGTGTTGTCACATTGCATTTATGGGTTTTATGGTTGTTTGCTCCACCTTAGCTAAGGCTTCCCACCTCTCTCTCAGTCAGAGACCAAATTAGAAATGCCCAATTCTGCCTATAGCCTTGATAATGGATAGTTACATCCCTGGACTGTATACCAATCCCCATCCTACCACAGCTCCTCCCCTGCACCATACCAACTCTAACCCTCAAACCCACTCCATCTACATTGTGCTGGGCCCCTGGGAACTAAGGGCCCCAGACCCCTGCCAGTTAACATTCATCTTAATCTGCCATTGATACCCACCTTGAACTGCAGTTAAAATTAAAGTAGAACTGGATGTTATCAATGCATAGATTTTTTATTAAAGGGAATATAATTCTGTATTAATATGCAGTCGTCCCCTCCAGCGCGCGCCCTCCCGATTTCTCAGGAAAGGACAGGGTTGGATTTATAACTTGATGATCTGCCCTGGGTCATTTTGGAAGATGATGCTTTAAGAAAAGCTCAGATATTATTCCCCATTCTTTCTAACTCCACAGGTATAGTGCAGTGTATATCTACCTGGCGTGCAAGGAAAGTAATAAAAACTGGTGAAATTGGGGTATAGAAAAGAAAAGGTTGGGCAAGAAAAAAATAGAATGGGTAGGAGGTTTTGAGCAAGAGAATGGGGTAAGGGTAGAGGTTGGGAGAATGACGGTGGCTTAAGGGAGAACAATTTCTTTACAGTTGCTATAGGAAATTGAGAAAATGGGATAGAAAATGGGTAAGAGGAGTTGATGAGGTGGTGGCTGTAGGAGAGGATTCGATAAGGTGTAGGAGAGGGGGAGAATTGACATTGAGCATATAGAAGAAAGAGAGAGTGGAAAGGAGGTGTAGGATATTAAGATAATAAGTAGATGTTGTACAAGTATGGAAGCTGTGTTCCAGATTGATTGTGACTGGATAACGGATATTTCTGCAATTTGGATCTTCATACCTTGAGTCTACAAGAAAATCATGTAAACATTAAATAAACGCAATTGGCTGTTTTGCTTTCAATAAAGATCTATTATATCTTAGTTTGGATCAAGTACAAGATACTATTTTATTAATACAGAGAAAATGGAAATCAGTTTTAAAAAATGTGGATTATTTGTATAAAATACAATCTATAGGAGACAGCCTTTTTATAATTCAGGCTATCTGGATAACAGGTTTCCAGATAACTGATCCCATACCTCTACAAGAGTGAAAGTATGGGAAGAAGTTGTAGAAGAGACAAAATGGGTAGAGGTTTTTTAAGAGAGAATGGGGTGAGGAAGATAATGGGAAGACATTGAAGAGGAGAAAGAGAGTGGGTATAGGTTGTACAAGAGGAGGGATTGGATGAGAGTGTAACAGAGAGATAAAATGAGGTTGGGGTGTAGGAAAGGGAGTGGTTGAGAAATGGGTAGAGGTTGTACAAAAGAGAGAATGGGGTGATGGTGTATCAGTAAAAGTTTTGTGAGTTGTGTATTTGGTGTACGTTCCATGGAGCTGAACTGAATGCCACTAGGCATCTCCTCCCAAAATATCCATTGTTTAAAAGCTGAGTTCTTCCCTGGAATAAGAGTCACTGGAGGAATGTACTAGTTGGACAGCAGCCTTGGGAAAGGAGCCATCAGCTACGTGGAACAGAGAGGAATCACTGAGCCCATTGAGAAACGTATTGCTTGCCTGTTACCAAAGGGAAACCTGCTGAACCCACCAAAGCTGAAATATGACAGTGAAAGCTTATCATAGTAAAAGCATTGAAAAAGAAGAAAAAGGTAGTACAGGGTAGACCTCCAGCAGTGGCTAAAATACAACTCCCAACAACCTCCCACTTTATATGAAAATATCACCTTTTGTAGTCATAAACAGATGAGAGTGTAGTAGGTATTGCCTACTGTAAATTATAAGGATATAAGGAGTCATTGTGGGGTTCTGTGACCAAATAAAGGCACAAGGCTGCAGGCTGAGTTATACAGGGAACTCTGAGTATCACTCATGTATTATAAGGGATAATGTACCCCTACTGTAAATTATAAGGATATGAGAAATCACTGAGGTGTTCGGTGACCATATAAAGGCACCAGGCTGCAAGCTGAGTTGTACAGGGCACTCACGTATTATAAAGGATAATGTACCCCTACTGTAAATTATAAGGATATGAGAAGTCACTGATGGGTTTCTGGGACCATATAAAGGTACAAGGCTTCAGGTTGAGTTATACGGGGAACTCTGAGTATCAGTCATGTATTATAAGGGATAATGCACCCCCTACTGTAAATTATAAGGATATTAGAAGTTACTGAGAGGCTTCTGGGACCATATAAAGGCACAAGGCTGAGTTATACAGGGAACTCTGAATATAACTCATGTATTATAAGGAATAATGTACCCCCTACTGTAAATTAAGAGGAGATTAGACGCTACTGGTGGGTTCTCTGACATATAAATGCACAAGACTGACTTCTAATATATAAATGTAGGTGATACATAATGTTACATAAATTACAGGTATCAGTGAGTCATGTGGTCCAAGTGACATCACTGAGCATCATTTATAAGGATGCATTTTACAGATTTGCATGGATCTTGGGGGTTTATGCAGTAATAAAGTTGAAATGCAAACTTATCCAGTAACCCCTAGCAACTGAACTGATTATTTTTCATTACAGCAACTGTATGCAATACTAACTGCTAATAGTTGCTATGGGATACTAACTCAGGGCAAACTTTGCTTATGTTACTAGACAACCTGTCTTTGTATGGAAAAGATATGGTACGTATGAACTGTGCAGTAGTATAAACTGGATTTGCAGCAGTCTCATCCTGGGAATGAGCTATAAGCAGGCTATTTGTTTCATGAATAACCAGGAGCCCACCTGGGATCTGATGGTGCCCGGCTGCTGTGTAAACACCTGTGTTTTTATAGCAATTAAACTACTGGGGCCTGTTTCCCTGTATATTAGTTATCAGTGATCTGGCAGGAGCATCACTGAGTGCAATGCCAGTAACTAAATTATGTTTTACCTCCCAGTGGTCTATAAGCGGGATGATACTGGTTTCACTTTCTTTCCCCTATAGGAAACTATCTAATTAGGCATGTTTTACACTCAATCTTTCTTCATTAATGTCTTATTTATATATGCTGCTTTAGTGTAAGGATGTCCAATCAGTTTGTGACTTTTTATATCCGTAAAATCATTTAATACACTGTGTTAGTGGAACTTTACACCACAATTAGTAAATGAATTCCTTGTCTTGAGCTAACATCCATACAAATCAGCTTCCCTTTCCAACTAGCTTATCATTATGCCTGGTATTGGGCATATCTCTTATCATCGATAGCAGTGAGGCCCTCCTACGGCTGCTGAACTACAGCTCTCGGAATGCAATGACAGCCAACGGTCCCTTACCTGCCTTTAGTTCATTGGAATTTAGTATATTTGTGCTCTTAATTAAACTGCAAAGGGCTAAAACAACCAGTAGCCAATAGGAGTATTAGATCTTTGTTAGACCATTGTATAGTCAATCATAACATTTTAATATTTGCTGGTATATAGTACCAACCTGTCACCAGCTGGAGCATCAGAACCAAACCATAGGCAGTCAGAGAATTAGGAACCAAACCAGGGTAGAACCAACCTGTAGTCAATCAGAGTATTAGAACCAAAACAAGTCTAGAACTGACATGTTGCCAATCTTAGAATTATAAGTGCCAATAAGTGCATTAGAAATTCTCCAAGTCATTAATATAAAACACTTAGATAGCCATGCTATTCTTTTAAACACTCACCAGATTAATTCTATGGTTTGGTTGCATTTGCCCCAAACCTGATACTCTTTTCATCTCACATACAGTTTCAAAGGCAGGGTCACTCACCGTCTCCAATGGTGGTCTGGGTGCTGCGCCTCTAACCCATATCAGGGATAGAAAGCGTTTCATCAGTGTTCTAAGGCTCATTAACTATGCTGTTTCCCCAATGTTCCACTATGGACACGCACTTCACATACTTCTTGGAAGCGGTAAAATTCAACTATACTTTATTTCATATGTAGAAACAAATACCCGATGCGTTTCATGTGCACCCACGCGTAATCATAGGTGAGACATGTGATTACACATGAAATGCGTCAGGTGTTTGTTTCCACATGTGAAATAAAGTATCGTTGCATTTTACCACTTCCAATAAGTCTTTGAAGTGTGCGTCCTTAGTGGAACATTAGTGAAACAGCATAGCTAATGAGCCTTAGAACCCTGTCATCACTATCTTGTCAGAGAGGTTGGATTTGATGTGGGTCCCAGTAACATCTAGTTATGCCACTGGTCACCATCATACCCTGTCATCAAGCCACCTTAATGCAGTGTTTTTCATGTGTCTCCATGTCAAATTGCCATGCCAGTTCTGCCTTGGCCATAGATGTAACAATTACGATCTTTCTTGGAAAAGATCTTTCCAAGAAAGATCGTTCATTTCAATACACACGTGTAGAGTTGAATCGTCACATATACAGGTAGAAATAATAGAATTCGACCTGTATCTGACGATCCAGCGCTAACAATGCCCGATGTTTGGGTGCCTTCAAAGGCCCCCAATCAAAATTTTCTGTCCAGCCCGATCGACAAGCCGACCGATATCTAAAGGTGGCCATACACAAGCAGATAAAGCTGCCGATATCGGTCATTTAGACCAATTTGACAGCTGATCTGCCCGTGTACGGAGCCCCTTGGCGTATCGTAATTCGATTGTTCGACCATACAGCCAAACGTTCGAATTACCGCCTATATAATCATGCCGTTAGGGGCATATCGGGGAAAGATCCGCTCATTTGGCGATGTCGCCAAACAAGCGGATCTTTGAGTCTATGGCCAGCTTAAGTCTTCCGTCGATATCGGTCGGCTCTTTTCCCTCCATACATGCACCGAATATCGTACAAAAATGTGTTTTGTCTGATATTATCTGTGCGTCTATGGTCTACTTTCACAATCCTGACGAACTATACTTTCTTTGCTCCACTCTTCCTATCAGTGGGGTATCATTATGTGTGTGTGGGGCAACTGGGTAGTTTTCCCAATCTGGTCTCCCAAAATGGCAGGCGCCATGTAAGCACATTGAAAGGAAAGACTGGTATGATGGGCAGAGGCTGAGGGAGCTCCCTCCCAAAATGGCCAGAATCCACATATTGCCACTGGGAAATCTGTCATTTTGATATAGACATACAAGGAAACAGTATATTCTGGGTGCCCTGCTAGCCAAAAGTAGCCACTTAGGCCATAACCAAAATGTCTGAAAAAAGGGATTTTCTCAAACTCCACAACTTTTGTTAAACTTCAGCTCCCAGCATCAGTTTCGAACTCCCTTTGTCTGTTGTAAAAGTGTCTGTGGAGAATAAAACACGGCACAATTCCTTGCTGCTATTATTTTATTAATATTAGCAGTGCAGTTATAGACCATGGGCTGGCAGGGGAGCTTCATACCCCTCTTTGCGCATGCGTACTCTATAGCTGTCAGATCTGGCAACTTCCCTATATAACCATAAACAATCCTGACCACGCCTTCTGTCTCTCCCGCAGCAACAGTGCTTTATTGCTACTGGATCTTCAGCTTCTTTACATACTGAGCGCCTCCTAGTAGGTGGTGCCTATTGACAATCAATCAGACACGCCCCTCTTTGCGTTCTACAGAGGGTTACCACGTGTCCCACCCTGCTCCATCGCCCCGCCTTATACGCGCCCCCAGAGTATCTGTCCTACCTCTGCTTCGAGGAATTCATTTTATGAGCGTGTGGGGGCCTTTTTCAGTGCAGGCACTTGTTTTCCCTAGCGCCGCCCTCCCACTCGGGGTTGTTGTCAGTCAGTAACAAGATGGCCGCGGCTGCCCAGCTTCTGTCTGTCTCTAGCGGATTTACGTCAGAGCTTTAAGGGGAGCGCTATTTACCGCCAGCTTGCGCCCCTTGCTGTCCCGAACGCTCCCCGCTGAGCCGCCGCATCTCTTCCGTTGTAGCGGAGGACCCTGTCAGGAACCGAACCCGGAGCTTGTCCTGGCTCCGCTTCATCGCCTCCCGGCCTCCCTGGATCCCTCCGGTCGTCACGGGAGCCCCTCTCTCCTCCCCCTCGCCCGGCTTCTAAACGGGAGGGGACAGCAGCGGCCCAGTGACAGGAGGGAAGCGGGGAGAGAGCCCCCACCAAGCCGGACATTGCCAGCAGCCAGCCCCCGGGGGAGAGGAGAGCAGGTACTGGGAGGGGCGTCGGGATCTGTCACCCTGCCTGTCGCTATGTATGATCCTGTCAGTCTGACACCTAACAACTTGTCTGTCCCTATGTATGATCCTGTCAGTCTGACACCTAGCTCCCTGTCTGTCCCTATGTATGATCCTGTCAGTCTGACACCTAGCTCTCTGTCTGTCCCTATGTATGATCCTGTCAGTCTGACACCTAGCTCCCTGTCTGTCCCTATGTATGATCCTGTCAGTCTGACACCTAGCTCCCTGTCTGTCCCTATGTATGATCCTGTCAGTCTGACACCTAGCTCCCTGTCTGTCCCTATGTATGATCCTGTCAGTCTGACACCTAGCTCCCTGTCTGTCCCTATGTATGATCCTGTCAGTCTGACACCTAGCTCCCTGTCTGTCCCTATGTATGATCCTGTCAGTCTGACACCTAGCTCCCTGTCTGTCCCTATGTATGATCCTGTCAGTCTGACACCTAGCTCCCTGTCTGTCCCTATGTATGATCCTGTCAGTCTGACACCTAGCTCCCTGTCTGTCCCTATATATGAACCTGTCAGTCTGACACCTAACAACTTGTCTGTCCCTATGTATGATCCTGTCAGTCTGACACCTAGCTCCCTGTCTGTCCCTATGTATGATCCTGTCAGTCTGACACCTAGCTCCCTGTCTGTCCCTATGTATGAACCTGTTAGTCTGACACCTAGCTCCCTGTCTGTCCCTATGTATGATCCTGTCAGTCTGACACCTAACAACTTGTCTGTCCCTATGTATGATCCTGTCAGTCTGACACCTAACAACTTGTCTTTCCCTATGTATGATCCTGTCAGTCTGACACCTAGCTCCCTGTCTGTCCCTATGTATGAACCTGTTAGTCTGACCCC
This sequence comes from Xenopus laevis, assembly GCF_017654675.1. Taxonomy (NCBI): domain Eukaryota; kingdom Metazoa; phylum Chordata; class Amphibia; order Anura; family Pipidae; genus Xenopus; species Xenopus laevis. Next base: position 41,345,792 of record NC_054388.1, on the reverse strand, counting down.
TAGCTCCCTGTCTGTCCCTATGTATGATCCTGTCAGTCTGACACCTAGCTCCCTGTCTGTCCCTATGTATGATCCTGTCAGTCTGACACCTAGCTCCCTGTCTGTCCCTATGTATGAACCTGTTAGTCTGACACCTAGCTCCCTGTCTGTCCCTATGTATGATCCTGTCAGTCTGACACCTAGCTCCCTGTCTGTCCCTATGTATGATCCTGTCAGTCTGACACCTAGCTCCCTGTCTGTCCCTATGTATGAACCTGTCAGTCTGACACCTAGCTCCCTGTCTGTCCCTATGTATGATCCTGTCAGTCTGACACCTAGCTCCCTGTCTGTCCCTATGTATGATCCTGTCAGTCTGACACCTAGCTCCCTGTCTGTCCCTATGTATGATCCTGTCAGTCTGACACCTAGCTCCCTGTCTGTCCCTATGTATGATCCTGTCAGTCTGACACCTAGCTCCCTGTCTGTCCCTATGTATGATCCTGTCAGTCTGACACCTAGCTCCCTGTCTGTCCCTATGTATGAACCTGTCAGTCTGACACCTAGCTCCCTGTCTGTCCCTATGTATGATCCTGTCAGTCTGACACCTAGCTCCCTGTCTGTCCCTATGTATGATCCTGTCAGTCTGACACCTAGCTGCCTGTCTGTCCCTATGTATGATCCTGTCAGTCCTTCACCAGTAGCGAAACTATATTTGGAATTTAAGAGCCGGTCATGCTGTCTGTTCACATGTATGATTGTGCTGAGTCTCTTATCTGATTGCCAATGCCATTGGGTATGAGGGAAGCTGTAGTGGGGCAAATGTAATGGCTGGGGATGGAGTGCAGTTTATGGCCAGTGTGGGGCCATTGGTAGGGGAATGTGGAACAGGGCCCCTCTGTATAAATGAACCTGCACATCTCTGTGTGTGGCTTCCTCTGTATGTTTATTTCTCTGTGGTTTTCCCTCTGTCTCTGTGGGTCCCTGTAAGGAGCTGTCACTCTGTAGCGCTCTCTCTCTCTAGGTAGCTGTCACTCAGTCAGTCTGTGCAGCCTTTCAGTGTAGCTGCTACCAGTGTCCGTGTCTTTTCAGGCATCTGTCACTCTGTACTTGTCTGTCTCTCTGCATCTTTCTTTTTGTCTTTACAGATCTGTCTCTCTATATGTAACTGTTACATCTGTATGTATGTATGTCTCTGCCTCTGTACATATATGTAGTCTGTTTGTCTGTGTGTAGGCATGTTATTGTCTTTGTGTATTTGTCTCTACATTTGTTTCTGTTTGTGTATAACACTTTCATTTTATATGCCTGTATATTGGGTGTGTGTTTGAATGTCAATGTCCTGCAATTAAGAACAAAGTATATACATTTCCTCCTTCTTATAATGGGGCTTTTCTTCATTAATGGAATTAAAGCGTAAAAGTCCAAATTGTTGTAGTTGTTTCTAGCAATGTGCTACTTTCCCAAGAAAGACAGAATAACATACTGTAAAAATTGTCAATATCAATTATATGTGAAATGGGTTTTGGACAGCAACAACTTCCATTAAACTACCTTGTTACTGCTCCTGTGAATGGAAATCTCTCTCTCAGAGAGGTCCTATTTGCAAATTGAAGATATTATTGTCTGTGCTGGGTTTCGTACGATAATCCGAACATTTCAGGCTTTTCAGCTGATTTCACAAAAAAAAAAAAATCTGACTGTTCAGCAGTCGAATCCGGAAATCTGGATTTTTCACGTAACAATCTGAAAAAGTTGCGGTTTTCGTGCGACAATCCGAAAAAAATGCAGTTTTTCTCGATCCATTTTTTTTTTTAATGATAAATAAGGGCAAATCGTGGATTCTAGTTTGGTTGGACTTTTTTTTATTTAAAACATCAGTAAAATTCAGATTTTGATAAATAACCCCCTAAATGTCTGAATTTTCAAAGTGCTTTATTCCATAAATTATACTGAAAGTTTTGGCAGGTTGTGTGTGTGTGTATATATTAGAAGGTACTATGTGGCTGTATATGTGTGTAATATATATATCTGCACCTCACTTTGTGTCTATAGTAATACAAGGTATTGTGGCATTATATTATATAAATCCTGAGTGATTCCTCAAAAGCCTATTGTTCATCACATCCCCAAAGTGTTGTGTTTTTATATTCAGGGTACAGGTTGCAGCAGTGTTGGGCAACCAGTAGCCCTGCAGATGTCATTATCCTAGAATTCCTAGCATGTCTGCGTCCCAGGTTGCCAAGCACTGGTTTAGAGTATGGTTTGTGTTAAAAAGGGGTCCTTCACCTTCCAAACACTTTTTTCAGTTTAATTGTTTTGAGATTGTTCACCAGAAATAAAGGATTTTTTTCAATTACTTTACATTCTTTATTTTTTACTGTTTTCGCAAAATGAATTAAAGATAGTTCCCCAGAATTAAAGGCTTTTTCCAATTACTGTATACTATTCTAAATTGATACATGAGCAGAATCCCTGAGTTTCTGTTAGAATTGATACAATAGTTGCTAATATTCCACAGATACCGCTGAAAACTATATAAAATAATTGTATCAAATAAATTTAGCAAATTGTAACAGTTCAGAATCTGCCCCTGAATTACTGAGCTGCCAGACTGAAACAGGAACATTAAACTTTAAACTTGGATTTTGGAAAAACAGTAAAAAATTTAAAATTGAATGTAATTGAAAAAAAGTCTTTAATTCTGGTGAACAATCTGAAAACAATTGAACTGAAACTGAAACTCAGGGATTCAGCTCAGCAGGGATAAACAGGGCCACCATTAGAAATCACTGGGCCCCATACAACAACATTTTCCAGGCCCCCTGGACCCCAAACCCCACCCCAGGTCCCCCCACTCTACACCACAGTTAAAAGACCACACAGACAGTACTAAAAAAGCTAACCCCCGCCCCTACACACAATTTATAAAAAGCTATTGATGGTCAGGGCCCCCTTTTAAGTTAAAAAAACAGTGGCACCAGGGCCCCCCTTAAAAGTTTTTTTTTTTTTAAATTGGTGATCAGGGCCCCCCTATAAGTTAAAAAAAAAAAACATTGGCGCCAGGGCCCCATAAAAGTTTTTTTTTAAAAAAGCATTGGTGCCAGGGCCCCCCTTACAAATTAAAAAAAAAATTGGGGCCCCAGAGAATATCTTTTAATATAACATTGGTGGCAGGGGCCTATAGATTATTAAAATAATACATTGGTGGCCAGGGGATTAAAAAAAAATAAAAAAACACACATTGGTGTTCAGTAGAATTGAACTTGTGGCTTCAGGACATCAACTTTGACTCGTTTAGTGACTTCTGGTCTTTTCCCTGGGGATAAAGATAAAATTTTTTAGTTTAGGACAATTTACAGTGTCGGCAACCCCCCTCCCAGAGCTGCTTTAGAAGGTAAATAATGAAACTTTACACTTCAATATTAGAAAAACTCACACACAGAAAACTCATACTCGAGTATAAGCCGACCCGAATATAAGCAGAGGTACCTAATTTTTACTTACGAAAACTGGGGAAACTTATTGACTCGAGTATAAGCCTAGACACAACTAAGACCGTTAGACAAGCAGGTACCACCATCATTTAATGAAATTCAACCCTTTTTTCCACCGAGTTGTTACCTCCAAAAATGTAAAATAAAAAATGATTCCCGTTGGCTGCACATCACAAACTGAAGAAATGCTGTCCCCTGTCTCCCAGGAGTGCACAATCCTGCCAAAGCTCCAACTCTGTGGGAAGTTTCTTACTTGATCTGTAACGTCAGCACGCGCGCCACCCGCACTTCAGCTGGTGTCGCTCCTTGCCCAAAGTTGCGCGCTGCTGCTCCTCCTGCACCGTGGATAAGCACCATTGTTTCTGTTCCCCGTTGGCTCTTCAGGATCGGGGGCCCCATGGATAGGTTGCGGGCCCCATCCGGGTTGCAGGGGCATGGGACTCCGTAGCACAGTAGAAGTGCGGGTGGTGCGCACGCTGACGTTACAGATCATGTGGGTTTTGATGTAGATTCCCCATTGATCGCGCTGCTGCTCCCACCGTTGCGCTGTTTGTTTGCGGGGGTGCAGGATCGAATGTGCTGCTTCCGCTGCGTTTCCCGGCAGGTAAGAAACTTCCCACAGAGGAGGGGAAAGCTTGGTTGGAGTTTGGCGGAATGTGCACAGCCACTCGTATACTGACTCGAGTATAAGCCAAGGTAGACTTTTTCAGCACATTTTGCGTGCTGAAAAACTCGGCTTATACTCGAGTATATACGGTAATAGGAAAAAGTATTTATTTCTGGTGAACAATCTGAAACCAACTTAACTGAAAAAAGTGTTGGACAATGAACAACCCGTTTAAATGCATTTAATTCTTTATCTATCTATAGCTGAGTCTATATTATTCAGCTGTTTATCTATCACCACACTGCCAAATTGTTGACATTGCAGGCATTATAGACCTATGGTATGTATGATATAGCCGCTGCTTGGTCACTGGATTAGTAAGTGACAGTTTGTGCTTCAGTTAGAGTTCCAAAGACTCCCCCTGCATTCTTAATTGTAAGTAACCTATATAAACCCCAGTGATGGGATAGGTATGGGTTATGTTTATGGTATATAGGGATTAGCATTTTTACCTTTCAGCTACAACCCAGATATACCAAAATTTGGCACGATATAGGGAGCCTTTTGATATCATGTCTGCATAGTGAAGTAAATCTCTAGTGTGATGATGCTGCTGCCATACTAATGATGAGTATGGAAATAAAAGCTCACATTTCTCCTTTCCACGGCTTTCTTATAGCAACATATATATATATATATATATATATATATATATATATATATATATATATATATATATATATATTTGACTATATATATATATATATATATATATATATATATATATATATATATATTTATGACTTGTTTTACTCTTTCTTAGTGAATAGTCTCTCATGGTTCAGTGTTCTCTCTTATTCTGCTAATTAATTACGTTTTGGTTGGTTTTTGAGGGATCTTCCTCTTTAAGGGGCAGATTTATCAAGGGTCGCATTGAAAATTCGAATTTTTAAATTCGAATTTCGAGCTTATTTTAGTGTAATTCGACTAGGGGATAGTCCAAATTCAGTTTTTGAAATGTATCATGTACTGTCCCTTTAAGGATTTGAATTCGACTATTCACCAACTAAAACCTGCCAAATTGGCGTTTTAGCCTATGGGGGACCACCTACAATCAGTTTGGAGACGTTTGTGGACTTTTGAAAAAAAAATTGTTGTTGAATCGAATTTGTTTCAAATTTGCAGCTCGATCCTATTCACCCGTTTTTAAAAAATAGATTTTTTTAATAAGTTTCGTGTTTTTTTTCGAATTTCGAGTTTATGGGAGTTGAAACTCGAAATTCGACCCTTGATAAATCTGTCCCTAAGTGTTATGAAAGGGGTGGTTCACCTATAAGTTAACTTTTAGTATGTTCTAGAATGGTCAGTACTAAGCAACTTTTCAGTTGGTCTTCATTATTTATTTTGTATGTATATATATATATATATATATATATATATATATAAAATTTTTTTTTTTTTTTTATGTGCCGCCTTTTGACTGTTTCCAGCTTTCAAATGGGGTCACTGACTCCATCTAAAAAAAATGATACTGTATAAGGATGCATGCATATTGTGATCGCTACTTTTCATTATTATTCCAGTCTCTTATTCAAATCCAAATGCTAATTGAAGAGCTGCTAAATAACTCAAAAACCCAAATAATAAAAAATAAAAACCAATTGCAAATTGTCTCAGAATATCACTCTCTATATCATACTAAAGGTCCTTTTAAAGGTGAACAACTCCTTTAATATAAGGCTATATGCAAGAAGCGCTTTCAGTCTAGCCCATAAATAAGAACTGAGAAGTCTTTTCTTTTTTTTTTTTTTTCCCCTCAAGTCAAAGAGAATACTCGGCCACCAGTATAACGAATTCTGCCTTTTGTGGTTTGTGCTTGGAATGTATTGCAACTGTGGGCTAGTTGCTGCCTGACCCACTTATCCACTCACACTTAACTCCTGCACTTGGACTGAGGGTTTGTGTGATATCACTAGAATAAGGAGAACCAGAAATGTGTAGAATAATATTTCCTTTTATCCTTCTGGCTCTCAGCTGTTGCATCAGAGAAGGTCCCTATCACCCACGCAGACCAACTGATTTGCCTGTATATGTTTAGAGAGTGGAAGGAAATCAGAATACACAGGGAGAACACACTCCTTGCAGATACTACCCTGGCTGGAATCAAACCCAGGACCACAGCACTGCAAGGCAGTATTGGGCCATGCCACTTCTATGCTCTGTTTTTATAGCATGTTGTGTGATATTGGAGTAAATGGTTTGCAGTCTGAAGCTCAACACCTATGAACACACTTAGATGACACTATCTCCTATACTATGGAATGGCGCAATATGATTGGTCCAATAAGAAGTGTGATTTTGTCATTGCAATTTTACAGTTTTACCAAGTGTCTGGGACTTTGTAGTTTCAACTGCCACTTTCCTTTGTTCTTCAGAAACTGCAACTGGCAACTAAATGAAGTGTTTGAGGTGCTGATGATTAGCTGCATCTTCTTGACTTGACTTACGCTGTGAAGCTGTCTTTGTAAAGACACCATGTGGGAAAATGTTTCAATATTTTAAAGGGAATATAAACCCAAAATTATTTTGCCTGATAGAAGAAAGTTTTATTCAATTTTCCAATATATGTACATTGTAATTGTTCAGTTAATTTAACTTTATTTGCAAATGTAGTTGCTATTGAAATCAGTATCTCTGACCCTTGCCTTTCTCCGCACTGCTGGTTCTGCCCCTTGAAACAATGTTGCAGATGCCAGAAGTAACACAATGCATGGAAGTTGTGACAGTTGTGCTGTTCTAGAATAGTCTAGTGACAGGGCACTACATTTGTCTAAATTGGCTTAGAATTTTTTGCCCTTGCTTTATAAGTAGATATTATGGGGCACATTTACTTAGTTCGAGTGAAGGAATGGAATAAAAAAAACGTCGAATTTCGAATGATTTTTTTGGCTACTTCGACCATCGAATTGGCTACTTCGACCTTCGGCTATGACTTCGAATCGAACGATTCGAACTAAAAATCGTTAGACTATTCGACCATTCGATAGTCGAAGTACTTTCTCTTTAAAAAAAAACTTCGACCCCCTACTTCGGCAAGTAAAACCTACCGAGGTGCAATGTTAGCCTATGCGGAAGGTTCCCATAGGCTTTCTAAGCTTTTTTTGGTCGTAGAAAAATTGTTCGATCGATGGATTAAAATCCTTCGAATCGATTCGAAGGATTTAATCGTTCGATTGAATGATTTTTATCGATCGAACTAATTGCAGTAAATCCTTCGACTTCGATATTCGAAGGGTTAATTCGATATTCAAAGGGTTAATTAACCCCTTGATATTCGACCCTATGTAAATCTGCCCCATGTCTGTATGCAGGGAATTGTCCTACACTGGGGCTCACAAGAGTCACCTGGTGCACTGGCAGGCCAGTCTAAACCCTGTCTGCACTGCTGTTTCTGACTTCTTAAAGTGGACCTGTCAACCAGACACAAAAATCTGTATAATAAAAGTCCTTTTCAAATTAAACATGAAATGCAATTTCTATTTTTTTTATTAAAGCATTCATAGCTGTAGTAAGCTCATTTAAAAATCGCAGCTGTCTGCCCCTCCTCTATGCCTTAGGCACTTCCTAGTTGTCACTGCACTCCACACATTCCCCCGTTGTTTTCACTGTTTAATTGTGTAGCCAGAGCATGGGGATGGACATCGGGTCCCCCATTCTGGTGCGCAAACAAGATTTCGAGACGTTATAAGGCTTGCCTTAATAACAGTGTCCACAAAATGGCTTCTGCCTGCTTGCTGTAATTTTGAATTCCCAAACTGAAGGAAACAAGATTCAAATGAATTATATGGTTAATTTTGCTTGACTAATGTGATAAAATAGGATTTTGAATAATTTATTTTGGGTGACGGGTCCCCTTTAAACTGCGCGGCAGTTTCATTCTGTGTTATATCCTTCCCTTCTGCCAGGAAGCGTATTGAATTAAAAGATCTCGCTTATTGTTATTATTACTTTTTGTTGCTTCTCTTTCTGTTCACACCCACTTCTAGTCACTCTGCACTCTGACGTCTGAGCTACAGAAGGACCCATTATCCCTTTTTCTCCCTCAATAACATTTTTCCACCCCCTACAAAAAAAAACTAGCAATGGGGACGTATAATGCACTTCTTGGGTTTTGTACCATTTTATTATGTTTGACAGATTTTCAAGGCTGCATTTTGTTTTCATAGCGTAGAGCCAAGAATGAATTCCCTTTCTCGCAAGGCCCATTTGTAATAATACAGCTTCCCACGCCGGTCACACACCTGTTCTCCAATGGCTGCAGCTAAAATAAACTCTTATTTTTTTCCTCTATATCATTACATTGTTTAATGCCTACTTGGTAGTAGAAGCTACGACCAAGAAAGTGTATAGTACTAAGTTGCTTTGATCCTGCTTTTGTTGAAAGTTTTTGCAATTGTTTTTTATTTATTTTTAACTGTGATCTATTGGTACAACCCAACCCTGTAACTTTTGCATGGCATGGCTATTTTCTTTGCTGCAGTTGCAGAGTTGGGTTGTACCAATGGTATATGGGTTTGCTTGCAGCCTACAACCTCTTATATTTGCTGAGAAACTCTGTGGTTTTTGTTTGGTCTCGCCAAGAATAACATTGTTTTGACTGTGGGCTTTGCTGTTGTCTTACCAAGGCCTTTCCATTCTCGTGTCAAGAGTATGACCTTGGAATAACAGGGTTAGGGTGCTTTGTTAGGGAGCAAACAATGCTGAATACGGTTGCACGGGTGCACTGAGATGGGATGGTATGATTACTGGAAGTTAGTATAACCATCTACATGCAGGGCCAGGGATATAAACATAGGAAGCCCCTATAATCCCTCACTTCTTTTTGGTTAATACATTACCCTCTGGTTCAGCAGTAGGGTCGCGAAGGCTAGTGAACCTGTGGTATTAGATAATCACTCAATAGACTTCCTTACATACATAGCAAGGGTTTGTTTTTGACCAGCAAGTGGTTAAGATTATATTTGTCTCACAATCTCTCACGTTGTAATTGCTCTTCTCCCTCAGGCTTCATTATACGTGTTTGAGATACCAAGTCATATTACTGTCCCTTGAAGAGAACCCATATCTTTAATTCTCTTTGGGCCTGAGAGCATTTAAACCTCGCCTTGATCAAATCCATAACTTTTAAGTCCCTTATAGGGACTAAAATTCATTATCCAACCTTTTTTTATTCTTATTTTTTTGATGCCTCTTTACTGGCCAGGACATATTATTGTAGTGACGTGCAGGTTGCACACCAGGTGGTTCTTTTATCAAAATATTATGTTTATTCTCTTGATGTTTTGGTTGATGCTCTAGGATCTTTATCATTCTGCCAACATTTTATTGCGGGTTCTAGGACCTGTAATCTAAAGTGTGTGTGTGTGTGTCTATGTATTGATGCCTATGGTTTATAATAATGTAATAATATAATATTAAAGAGATACTGACACCAGAAAGTATATCTTTTTTTTTTTCCACATCTATCTTAATATTGGCTTTCCGTGTTACTTATAATTTTGCCATAAAGTATTTGCCCAATGCTTTTTCATTGCCTATCTGACTCCCTGTGTTTGTCTATGAGGGGGCTGCCATATTTGTGCAGCAGGAGATGGGACAGTCAGGTTGACAAAACAGTCCGGTGTAGGAACTTCAACTAACAATTATTTACAAAAACAGACCTCTCGGCAAGAAACGATCAACATGACCTATAGGTTTACATGTACATTCAAGTAATTTTTTTAATGTCCGTATCACTTTAAGGAGAAGAACTGAATGTTGGGGAGCAAATGGGGGGCTAATACTTTGAGCAGCACTTTTAAGCTTATGGTGATCATTGGGCAAATTGGTGGCCGTAGATAATTTATAAGGACAGACAGACCTTCAGCTACTGTTGAAGGCCCAGCACCCACCAATAACTACGGACCAGGGGTTGACACTGATTAAGAGATCGATAGTGTTTGCATGTTTTTATAGAGACATAGGATAGCTGATTTTTTTTTTTAAACAAGACTTTTCAACATCAATATTCTGTCCAACTATAGGATACCATTGCGCCCCCCCCCCCCCTTTAGCCTGAGAGCCACAGGCTGGCTGCCAGAATTTCACTTGGGCTTTTGAGGCAACCAGTTAGACCTCCCTGTTTATCCTAACTGTATGCTTGCAAGTTACACACATTCTCCCCCCTGAATCCCGGCAAGTATTTACAATCAAGGATTGTAGTTAGGGCCAGGATTAGAATCCTGGCTCTTCTGTTGTGGTTTACAAGCATGAAGGGCTCTTGAGAGCCAGAGAAAGCTCGCTGAGCTGCCGTATGCCATTTTTCTGGCTGAACGCCCAGACTAGCTTCCTCTGAACACAGCTCTGTAGTCTCTGATGCCTCCTGAGGGATGCAAGAGGTGCGGCATATTTCTAGCCTTTCCTCCCAAGCCAGGAATTCTGTTCCATAGCAGCACGCCACAATTCTCAGTAAAGCAATTAAAGCCTTTAACATTTGCTGTCCAGTTTTCAGGGTCACTGATCATTTTGTGTATTGTAATAGTGAGAGCGTACAGGTATGGGGCCTGTTAACCAGAATTCTCAGAACCTTGGGTTTTCCAAATAACAGATCTTTACGTAATTTGGATCGTCATACTTTAAGGGGGTGATTTACTAAAACCTGAAAATTTTAGACTCCCATCCGAATTGTACGTTCTTTACGGATTTTACGTCCGAAAACGTTTTCGCATTCTCACCTGAAAACCACAAATTATTGGGAAGATCATGATATCTTTCAATTATAAAAGGGACATCTGCCATTGACTTCTACATGACCTCGGCAGGTTTGAGATGGTGTACTTTTTTATTTGGACTTTTAGCAGCCTCCAGGTTTAAATAAATTTTCCTGCGAAACATGTTTTTTTCCCCTATAAATCTCTGACCTGAAAAAATCGGACTTTAGTAAATAACCCCCTATGTCTACAGGAAAATCATGTAAACCTTAAAAAAACACAATAGGCTGGTTTTGCTTCCAATAAAAATAAATTATATTTTAGTTTGGAACAAGGCCAAGGTACTGTTTTACTATTACATGGATAATGGAAATCATTTTTAAAAATGTGGATTACTTGGATAAAATGGAGTAATTTGGATCTTTCAGGATATTGGGTTTTTGGATAACCGATCCCATGTCTGTATTATGCTTTATTCATTTGTTTTGCTACAAGTGGATAAGAACAAGGCTGTGGAGGACCCCAGTGCTGAAATTTGTTGGTTTATAAATGTTGTAGGGGCCTCAACACTAGTTTCTAGGTTTGATTACAGGTAAAATAAGGACACATTACTTTTGCTGGATTTATAGTCTGAGTTGCTGTTGGGTTAAGGTCCACACAATATCAACAAAACAAAGAACTAATGATAACATTTTTAAAATTAAATTGTCCATCTTTATCAAGTCCCATTATCCAACATACCCTATATTTATGAGTGGGATTATAGTAAAATGGTTATGTAAAGGTGGCCATACACGGAGAGATCCGCTCGTTTGGCGACGTCGCCAAACGAGCGGATCTCTCTCCGATATGCCCACCTTGAGGTGGGCAATATCGGGCTGATCCGATCATGGGCCCTAGGGCCCAGCGATCGGTTCCTAACGCATGGGAAACTGGCGGTCGGATCGCGGAACCGCATCAACGAACAGATGCAGCCGCGATCCGACAGGATTTTTTGTCCCATCCGATCGAGATCTGGCCGACATTCGGCCAGATCTCGATCGGGGAAGCCCATCGGGGGCCCCCATACACGGGCCAATAAGCTGCCGACTTGGTCTATCGGCACCATCCCACCAGGTTCAGCAATTATATTGTGGCTACATATAACTTTTTGTATTGATGTGTTGCATAAGTGCCAGCCACATTGGCAAGTACTCACATTGGATACTCAACATTATGTATTATTCTGGAGTTCTGATGTACTGTAAAGTGGCCATCCACACACACAGAAAATGGTATGGAACAATGTTTTGTATGATTATCTGAGTGGTGACCTGCTGATTCTGTCGATATTCATATACAAAGGATATTGGTTGTTTGGGGACCATGGCCCATTGGAAGGTTTAGGTATACTGTTGGACTAAGTGCAATTTAAAACCCATATATATGTCCATATATATCAGAGCAAGAGAATCCACACAACTCAGGTCTTGGTGTGAAACATCTTCAATATTCTCTTGTTGTGGAGACTGACGTTAAGGCCTGTACAGAGTTTGAGAAAGGCCTGAGTGCAGGGGGGTAAGGAAAAAAAAAAAAGAAAATCTATGCTTGACTGTGTGCAGTGCATTGAGGGCAGGTACAGTAGCGAAAGATGGACGGTGTTCCTGTGCAGAGGAGAAGCCATCATCTGGGAAAGCCTAAAAATGCCACATTGTGACATCCACGGATCCTACTCTTGGGTTAAAATGTGCATTGTAACATCTACAGATCCCGCACATGGGTTAAAATGAGTGTAGTGACATCCACTGAGTCTACCTTTTTGTTAAAATGCTCATTGTGGCATCAACAGACACAGAATCAATGGGTCCTGCACATTGGTTAACATGCACGTTGTGACATCCACAGATCCACACCTTTTTATTAAAGGGATTCTGTCATGATTTTTATGATGTTGTTTATATTTCTAAATTACACTGTTTGCACTGCAGATAATTCACTCTACAATATAAAATGTAATTACTGAACCAGCAAGTGTATTTTGTTTTAGTTGTAATATTGGTGTGTAGGCAGCCATCTCAGGTCATTTTGCCTGGTCATGTGCTTTCAGTAAGAACCAGTGCTGCACTATGGAACTGCTTTCTGGCAGGCTGTTGTTTCTCTTACGTAATGTAACTGAATGTGTTGCAGTGGGACCAGGATTTTACTATTGAGTGCTGTTCTGAGATCGACCAGGCAGCTGTTTTCTTGTGTTAAGGTGGCCATACATAGAGAAAGCCACCTTGAGGTGGGTGATATCGGGCTGATCCGATCGTGGGCTCTAGGGCCCAATGATTGGATCATAACAACAGGTATAAGGGTGGTCGGATCGCGGGACCGCATCAACAAACAAATATGGTCCGCAATCCAACGGGATTTTTACCCCTGCCCGATAGATATCTGCCCGACTTTCGGACAGACATCGATCGGGGAAGCCCATCGGAGGGCCCCACACATGGGCCAATAAGCTGCTGACTAGATCTGTCGACAGCTTTCGGCCCGTGTATGGCCAGCTTTAGGGAGGTGCTATCTGGTTACCTTCCAATTGTTCTGTTGTTAGGCTGCTGGGGGGGGGGGGGAAGGAAGGGGGTGATATCACTCCAACTTGCAGTATAGCAGTAAAGAGTGATTGAAGTTTAACAGAGCACAAGTCACATGACTGGGGGCAGCTGGGAAACTGACAATATGTCTAACCCCATGTCAGATTTCAAAATTAAATATAAAATCTGTTTGCTCTTTTGAGAAATGGATTTCAGTGCAGAATTCTGCTGGAGCAGCACTATCAACTGGTGTGAATTTTTTTTCCAATGACAGTATACCTTTAAGATGTACATTGTAGCATCTAGATATCCCGGCCATGGCTTGACTATATAATGTATCATAAGGCGACTTTACTTTAAAATGAAATGAAGGCTTTTTAAAATGAGGGATAGATTCCAAAATAAAATTAAAAGTCTAAGCAGATTTATAACATTTACCCATTGCTGTTGTTTCAGTCTTATTTGTAAATGTAATTGCAACTGAAAGCAGAATCTGTCCCTTTCTGCTCTGCTGGATCTGGAAACAGTGTAGCAGAAGTCAGCCTTGCATGCTTCTTCTCTGGTCCGGTCATCCACTTTCTTCTGCTAGGCTCTTTCAAAAGTCAGACCCAGCAAGGCATAACATACTGTATAAACAGTCAGACAGGTATAGCTTTTAGTAGCAATTACATTTACAAATAAGGCTGAAACTCTAGAAAGTTAATGTATATCAGGGTTTTATCGTTTTTAAGTATGTTCATACAGTTATTAAATGGTACAAACAGACCGTAGTCACCTTGCAGTTATCATATGGTATATGCTACTGGTTACCATTCATAGAGAGAGAGAGCATTTTCATTTTCTGTCGTTACTGCCTCATTAGCTTTCTGAATTGATTGGTAAGCTCAAGTACTGGTTGAGAATTGAGATCATACAGTTTCTGTTGTTTTTAAGTATGTGGGGGCACAACACTCTGGGATATGCAACCTTCTAGCCAGGAGACCTGAAATGTTCCTTTCTTTTGTCTGTAGGGAGAAAGGACAAGAAATCAAAAAAGAGGAACATTTGATGGAAGAAAAGAAAAAGAAAAAGGAAGAAAAAAAGAAGAAGGAGGGAGCTCAGAAAAAGGTCTGTACGGATAGCGTTCTGCTCAGAAATGTCCATTTGATCCTACTCATTAGTAGCCCTGTTTGAATAAGAAAAGTAGAAAAGAAACACAAGTACATTTGGAAAAATCTGCCCTAAATGCTCTCAAAGTACTTGGGTCTTAAGCTTTTGACAAGAGCTTCAATTAGCAATAAAGTGGACCCTCACATTCAATTTATTTTAATCTGTCTGAAACTTGCATTTTTCACATGAATTTGGCCTTTAATTAAATACTTCTCTCTCTCTCTCTTTTTTCCTACAGGCTGCTGAACAAAAAACCAAAGGCTAGTACAGATCTCCCTCTTCTTCGTCCTTGCACCACATGTTTTAAGCATCTCCCAGTGGCTAGGTTTTCGTTCTTACTCTGCTTGCCTGTCTTTGACACTGAAAGAGACGGCTCTTTGCTCTCCTTGTAATTCAAGGCCTGTCGATATTTATTTGAGTGTGCCTTCAGCCTTCATGCTTGTGTGGCTGCCATTTTCATCAGCACCATCCGATCCATCTTCCTACTCCTTTCAGTCATAAAGAATTCCCAGTATAGGCACACAAAATTGCAGTGCAGTTAATGCTATAGCTGCCAAACAGATTGCCATGTCATTGTTGACCCATCCTGTAGTAAATATATATATATATATATATACATATATATATATATATATACATATATATATATATATATATAAATTTGTGTATGTGCAATGCAGATAACTCACCCACACACCTCGGCCTCTCACATTAAGATTAGTCTGGTGCTCAGTAAAGAAGGGGATCGGCACCCTCAACAGCACGTATTACTGGCACTCAGGACTTTTTTGCAAGAGGGCCAAGCCCTGCGTGTTTATTAAACGTAACATTTCGGGGGCGTACCCCTTCGTCAGACAGTCTTGACGAAGGGGTACGCCCCCGAAATGTTACGTTTAATAAACTATCAGGGCTTGGCCCTTTTGCATAAAGTCCTGAGTGCCGGTAATTTTCTTCTTACTATGTTTGTGTAATTGTACATATATTTGTATGTATTATACACATTTGGGCTATGGCACACTGGTGTTTTGCATCTGCTGCCGCCATGTGGCGAAAGTTGTCAGTGGGCAAATACTCATCCTGTCATTGTTCGCATTAAATTAGTAGTGCTGTCTTGGAGCAGTGACTGCGGTGGACCTCAGTGCAATAGTGCAATAAAAAGAGCCATCTAGAAAGCTCTTAAATACAGAAAAGCTATTTCCCACAGAATTCTAATTAATCAAACAAATTGTATTTCTCTGTAATAATAAGACAGTAGTGTTGTACTTGACTGTAACTAAACCTCATAAATACATGTGGTAAAACAATCCTAAAGGAAATCCAATAGGATTGTTTTGCCACATGTATTTTTAGCCTTAAAGGGGTTGTTCAGCTTCCAAACTCTTTTTTTTAATTTTTTTCAAGTTTTTTTTTACAGTTTTTCCAAAATTTAAATTTAAAGGAATTGTTCAGTGTAAAAATAAAAACTGGGTAAATAGGCTGTGCAAAATAAAAAATGTTTCTAATATAGTTAGTTAGCCAAATATGTAATGTATAAAGACTGGAGTGACTGGATGTCTAACATAACAGAACATAGCCCAACTTCCTGCTTCTCAACTCTCTTGGTTTCCACTGACGGTTACACTGGTTACCAGGCAGTAACCAATCAGAGACTTGAAAGGGGGGCACATGGGCCATATCTGTTGCTTTTCAATCTGAGCTGAATGCTGAAGATCAATTACAAACTCACTGAACAGAAATGTACCATGTGGCCCCCCTTCAAGTCACTGACTAACTCAGAGTTAGAGAGCTGAAAAGCAGGAAGTAGTGTTCAGACTATTATGTTACACATTCAGTCACTCCAGTCTTTATACATTAAATTTTTGGCTAACTAACTATAACTATCTAACTAACTATATTAGAATTTTTTTTTATTTTGCACAGCCTATCTATTTACACAGTTTTTTTTCATGCTGAACTATTCCTTTAATATCCCTGTCTCTGGTGTTTCAGTCTGGCAGCTCAGTGATCCAGGAGCAGATTCTGAACTGTTACAATTTACTACATTTAGTTGATACAATTAGTTGATACATTTCTCAGCAGTATCTATGGAATAATAGCAACTATTGTATCAATTATAACAACTGCCTTCATGGCAATGACACACAGAGCTACTAGCAGCCAGCTACTTGTTGAGGCTACACAATAGAAAATACTGATAATTATCTCTGCTAAGACACTAAGTGAGTGATTTATCAATGTTTGTATTTTAATTTTTTTTTAAAAATATTTTTTTATTTTTATATTTTATTTTTTAAAATACATTTTAATACATTTTATATTTTTATATTTTATTACAATTAAATTATTTTGCACAAAAACTAAAACTATTGTCAAAAACAAGAATGTTTGGTATTTATTAAGCACAAAACAACTCAAATGTAAAATTTCGCATCTTAAAGGGATGCCATCATTAAAACGCAAAACGCATCAGTTAATAGTGCTGCTCCAGCAGAATTCTGCACTGAAATCCGTTTCTCAAAAGAGCAAACAGATTTTTTTTTTATATTTAATTTTGAAATCTGCCATGGGGCTAGACATATTGTCAGTTTCCCAGCTGCCTCCAGTCATGTGACTTGTGCTCTGATAAACTTCAGTCACTCTTTACTGCTGTGCTGCAAGTTGAATTGAATATAGAATTATATTCAATCAAGGTTTTTATATTCTGTTTTTTTAATGATTACAAATGTGAGTTTATTTGAAGTAGATAAAAACGAAAACCTCACAAATTACATTTTTTATACTGTAAACAAGCCAATAGGTGTGTTTATATCAGAGATCATTCTCAGTATCTGTGGCAGATGATATCAGGGTCAGAACTTTTAATGAAACTCTGGCCCTGTTAATCCCTACGATAAGAAATGCATCAACTAATTTACCAATTTAGAATAGTATACAGAGTCCCCCCCCCCCCCGAGCTGCTTCAAAAAGGCATAAGAAAGTGAAAAATGCTGTAAATTACAGAGAGACCCTCAGGTCTAAGCACTACTTAGAAGAACTAATCACATATCTTCTGTATTTGTTTTTTTGCCACAGAGGTCCCTATGAGTCTTTGACTCATTGGCTGTTGGTGCAGGAACCTATGCCTTAAGGTGGTCATACACAGGCAGATAAAGCTGCCGATATCGGTCGTTTGGACCGATTTGACAGCTTATCTGCCCGTGTATGGGGGCTTCCGACGGGTCTTCCCGATCGATATCTGGCAACGATATGGATCGGGAAGGTTGGATTTTTAACCGACCGACCCGTCGGAGCCCCTTGGCGCATCGTAATTCGATCGTTCGGCCATACGGCCGAACGTTCGAATTACTCCCGATATAGCCATGCCGTTAGTGGCATATCGGGGAAAGATCCGCTCATTTGGGTCTTTAAGTCTATGGCCACCTTTTAACATAACCTCCTCCAAATTTAGTTTAAGGAAGGACTTTTCCCTACAAGCTACCTGCACTCTTAATTAATAGATGTGGGTTTCTTTATACCCACAAGTGCAGTGCACAAAGGGTAATTTTAGTGCAGTCGCCGTGTTTATTTTCCAATAATGCAGTGGGGTTTCCCAGAATTCCAGCACTGTGGTGGTTGCACGGGGGTGTTGTGCCTGGCGAAAATGCAACCAATGTGTCTATAGTAATGCAATTGCACTCACACTTTGCTGTATGTGGGCACAATTGCGCTGACAGTTTCCAAGTTTATCTGATGTCATTTGTGATGTTTGGCACTAGAGTGACTTCTGTTTCTAATTCCATGTGCTGCACTGGGAGCCCTGGAGTTAACACCTTTCCTGTAGGTAGCGGAAACTCCAGGGCTCCCCTGCGTCAATCACTTTTAACAAGTAACATTTCCAATATATACCTCTACCCTAGTAGGAAAGCCCCTTGCACTGTATTTACAGTAGAACACTTTATTGCACTGCCAGAAAGTCTGTACTCCCGTGGGAAGCATGTTGACCTATAAGCGTGTGCATCACATCTGGGTTGCATTGTGTGTGTGTGTACATGCATGCATATGGTAAGTATTGCTTGTTTGCTTGTCTTGTGCACAGGGACAAGGATAATCGTTTTCAGCTGTTGGTCAGACGAGCAACGTTTTCATGTTCCTCCCACAGCCTTCTTAATGCCAAATATCAATGCCAATGTTCTATCTTCCCTCCCAGTGTTTTATTGGTTCAGTATTTAGCAAGAGTGTAAGAGAAGTGGGAAAGGTGTCTTGTGTACCTCATAATTCAAAGAATTTGTTTAACTCCTGACTATACAGAAACAGAAGGTTTGTGTTGCTGTTAGGGTCTCATATGAGACACTTTGGTCTGCTACATACACCTGCTTGTGCTTTAACCTAATTCTGGAAGAGGAAATGGTTAGCTCAGGAAACGCAGAGAGATCTCAAAAGAGAGGGGTTCTGCACGGGTGCATCACACATCTAATGAGATTTGGGTGGGTGCCAGACAGAAACAAGTATACACCACAGCACAAATTATATCATCCTTCATACTGAACTTTCTGTGCAAACTGAGGAATTTTAAACTATTTTTACTAGTACATGAAGAGTTCCTCTTGGGCTGCAGACTTAAATGAGTCTACTGAAGAGCTATCGCTTGTTTTAAATATGGTATCTATTTTTATTATAAAATATAAATATAAGCCCATAAATGGGATCTGTTGTGGTCTCCTGTTTTAGATGTGCTGCCTTTCTGTTTGTAAACACTAGCTGCGCATTGGGGGATTGTAGAAATCCATGTATTGGCAAAGGAGCTTGCTTAGTAAAGTGGGAGTGCAGGAAACAAAATTGTCTGACTGTGTGGCTTGTGAGCACGTAGGCTACAAAGAACCGTGATCTCTGTTACTTGTGTACGTGACCCTGGTGTGCCTTACTCCAACCTTGTGACTCATATTGGGGATGTACTTACCCTGTAAGTACTGCTGACTCCAGTGTCTCGTACAGTTGCCCTATGGCAGAGATGCATTGTATAAAGTAAAAAAAATGTAAAGATTTAGTTGCCCTTTAAAGGAGAAGGAAAGCTTCCGAAGCAGTTTATTGTCAATAGATTAGCCACAATAGTGCAAGCTATAACACAATATTTATTCTGCAGAATGCTTTACCATACCTGAGAAAAAGGCTCTAATAGCTCTCTCTGTTTGTTTAGGATAGCAGCTGCCATATTAGCTTGTTGTGACATCACTTCCTGCCCGAGTCTTTCCCTGCTCACTCATTAGTGATGTGCGGGCCGACCCGATACCCGCGGGTCGGGTGGGTTCGGGTCGACCTCGCACTGCTCCTCGCGGTTGGCGGGTTGAGCTCTTCTCCTGCTCTCCCCACCTGCCACCTTCGAATGCCGACTTCTGGGTTTCCGATTTTATAGTCTCGTGTCTGCCCGTCCCGTCCCTTCTGTGACGTCATTGTGAGGTCCTGGGTGGGTCGGTGCAGGTGGGGGCGGGTCTATAAAAGGCGCTGGTGGGCGCGGGCTGGAGCAGGGCGGGTTAAGGTCGGTGGCGGGTCAGGAAACCCTGACCCGCACATCATTATCACTCATAGCTCTGGGCTCAGATTACAGCAGGGAGGGTGGAAAGGGAGGGAGAAAAGAGCAAACTGAGCATGCTCAAGCCCAGGAAGTCTGATACAGAAGCCCATGTATACACAATAGAAGGAAATAAATGCTGTGTATATTTTGACAGAGGACTCAGGAGCAGCTGGTGTAATTATATAGCCCTTTCTGATAAAGCTTACTTAGTTTTAACCTTTCCTTCTCCTTTAAGTTGTATTATTATTCATGTAGATTCTGTAGTCTTTGAGTTTCTTGCCCACTGCTGATTCCTAAAGTTGCCAGAGAAGGGGATGGTTGCATGACGGAGCTCATATGACACTCACATTTTATTGTTCCCAATACATAGTAATTCCTGGGCGTCTCTTCAGTGTAAAATGCCTTTAGAGAACAGCATGGCACTTCTAGTGCAGGCAAATTTTAATTTATAACTCCATGGGAACAAGGCTGCCTGCCGAAGCTGAAACATATCAGCTATGTGGCATCCTTCTGGTAAATGTAGCACCATGTGGACCTCTCCGTGTCTCAACAGTAGAATTGGGAAGAGTTACGGCAGTCCGTAATTGTTGCCAGTTTTCATGGCACATTAGTTTGGTCTTTATGCAATGCCTGATAA
This sequence comes from Xenopus laevis, assembly GCF_017654675.1. Lineage (NCBI taxonomy): Eukaryota > Metazoa > Chordata > Amphibia > Anura > Pipidae > Xenopus > Xenopus laevis. Next base: position 41,325,074 of record NC_054388.1, on the reverse strand, counting down.
TTAGTTAATTTTCATCTGCTGGCTGAAGATGTAGAGGATTGTATTTCCTAATAGCTAAAACTATCTTTTAACATGATATATTAATGGGCCATCATAACCTGAAAGTGACATATGCTGTTGTAGTCTTATGGTATCTAGGAGTACATGCTATGTTGCATTTTTACATATAGGTACTGTGGTGTGGTTCCATTGCTGAACTTTAATTTTTCTTGGTGCTTCTGACTATTCCCTATTCTGGAAGTCTGGGGCATATCCACCTAGCCTCCCTGCCCCAAGTGCCTCTGCCCTTTCTTTTTTCTTTTAAAGGAACAGTAACACCAAAAAATTAAAGTGTTTTTAAAGTAATGAAAATATCATGTACTGTTGCCCTGCACTGGTAAAACTGATGTGTTTGCTTCAGAAACACTACTATAGTTCATATAAACAAGCTGCCGTGTAGCAATGGTGGAAATTGAAAGAAGGCTATATGGCACAGGTTAAATAGTGGATAACAGATAACACCATTTATCTGTTATCTGCTGTGCAACCTGAGCCTTTTCTCCAGCTTGAATGGCTGCCCCCATTGCTACACAGCAGCTTATTTATATGAACTATAGTAGTGTTTCTGAAGCAAACACAGTAGTTTTACCAGTGCAGGGCAACAGTACATTCAATTTTTATTACTTTAAAACACTTTCCTTTTTTGATATTGCTGTTCCTGTCAGCAAGGCTGAAACTGATAATATTCTCATAAAAAGGAATGGGGATGAATAAAAAAATGAATGTTAACTGCTGCCAAAGGTTCAGCAGTACCAGGATTTGCTGCGGCAGTGAAGTAGGAGTCTCCAGTATCAAACAAGGGTGACGCGGTTTACAAGCAAATCCACATTAAAATCAAGTAATAACTGGTACTTATCCCAATTATCAGCCACTTTTATTAAAACATCTCTTAATCTCCTTTAACACCGACCCTAATGAAGCCTGATTTAAGAGGAGTGGCATTTAATTAGTGTAATTAAATTGGGAGACATTGCTCTTTTAGACATTTGCACAGAGAATTACTTCTGAAGAGTCATTTCTCATCAGCGACATGCTATAATCTAATTTAGTTATGGTTTTGCCGAAAGCTTTTTGAGTCGGTGGCCGGGGGGTTGTCATGGTGACAGGCTGATGAAACGTGTGCTGTCAGGCAAGGGCAACAAATACCGAAACCTAGAGGAACTTGGGGACGCAGCGGCTATCAAGCTGCAGACATTGACAGACGAGCCTGCTTCTCAGAGTGTCTGCATTTGCAGGGCCTGATGTATGGACTGAAACCACAGTTTCCTTTTGTGTCAGATTAAATAAGGCAACCCAGTCTGACTCCGGCACAGTTTGTCTGTTCAAAGGCTTGTCCCCTCTTTCACATTGGCATATTGCTGCACAGAGCCAAAACCATTTCTCTTCTGCATTTGCCACTGGCAGATTCCAGGCTTTTCATTTTTTAATTTGTAATGCATCACTAGTGCTGTATTACCAAGGGGGTAAATTAATAGAGGGAAATCTAACAGCCTGAAACCATTAGGCAGCCAGTCATAAATGTGAGCATGAATACCATGTCCTAGAAATAATCCCGGTTCTAGCTGTGGATTTCCTTGGTCTCCATTTTAGTTGGTAATAGACTTTTTATTTCACTATAAGTGGAAAATTTTATGTTTCCATGTGATAATTTGGTTTAGGGGTGGAAATGGAAATTGTCCTGCAATATATACAATGTATAGGACCTGTTATCCAGAAAGCTCAGAATTACAGAAAGGCCATCTCACATAGACACCATTTAAAAATATATATATATATATATATATATATATATATATATATATATATATATAGATATATATAGATATATATAGATATAGATATAGATATATAGATATATATATATTTAGTATAGTGTGTGTGTATATATATATATATATATATATATATATATATATATATATATATATATATATATATATATATATATATATATATATATATATATATATATATATATATATATATATATATATACATACATACATACAGTGGTGTGAAAAACTATTTGCCCCCTTCCTAATTTCTTATTCTTTTGCATGTTTGTCACACAAAATGTTTCTGATCATCAAACACATTTAACTATTAGTCAAAGATAACACAAGTAAACACAAAATGCAGTTTTTAAATGAGGGTTTTTATTATTTAGGGAGAAAAGAAATCCAAACCTGTGTGAAAAAGTAATTGCCCCCTGAACCTAATAACTGGTTGGGCCACACTTAGCAGCAATAACTGCAATCAAGCGTTTTTGCGATAACTTGCAACGAGTATTTTACAGCGCTCTGGAGGAATTTTGGCCCACTCATCTTTGCAGAATTGTTGTAATTCAGCTTTATTTGAGGGTTTTCTAGCATGAACCGCCTTTTTAAGGTCATGCCACAACATCTCAATAGGATTCAGGTCAGGACTTTGACTAGGCCACTCCAAAGTCTTCATTTTGTTTTTCTTCAGCCATTCAGAGGTGGATTTGCTGGTGTGTTTTGGGTCATTGTCCTGCTGCAGCACCCAAGATCGCTTCAGCTTGAGTTGACGAACAGATGGCCAGACACTCTCCTTCAGGATTTTTTGGTAGACAGTAGAATTCATGGTTCCATCTATCACAGCAAGTCTTCCAGGTCCTGAAGCAGCAAAACAAGCCCAGACCATCACACTACCACCACCATATTTTACTGTTGGTATGATGTTCTTTTTCTGAAATGCTGTGTTACTTTTACGCCAGATGTAACGGGACGCGCACCTTCCAAAAAGTTCAACTTTTGTCTCGTCGGTCCACAAGGTATTTTCCCAAAAGTCTTGGCAATCATTGAGATGTTTTTTAGCAAAATTGAGACGAGCCCTAATGTTCTTTTTGCTTAAAAGTGGTTTGCGCCTTGGAAATGTGCCATGCAGGCCGTTTTTGCCCAGTCTCTTTATTATGGTGGAGTCGTGAACACTGACCTTAATTGAGGCAAGTGAGGCCTGCAGTTCTTTAGATGTTGTCCTGGGGTCTTTTGTGGCCTCTCGGATGAGTTGTCTCTGCGCTCTTAGGATAATTTTGGTCGGCCGGCCACTCCTGGGAAGGTTCACCACTGTTCCATGTTTTTGCCATTTGTGGATAATGGCTCTCACTGTGGTTCGCTGGAGTCCCAAAGCTTTAGAAATGGCTTTATAACCTTTGAAATTGAACTCAGGTGTGATAAACCACAGTTAAGTTATTTTTTAACAAGGGGGGCAATCACTTTTTCACACAGGCCCATGTAGATTTGGAGTTTTTTTTCTCTCTTAATAACGTAAACCTTCATTTAAAAACTGCATTTTGTGTTCAATTATGTTATCTTTGACTAATAGTTAACGGTTTTTTATGAGCAGAAACATTTAAGTGTGACAAACATGCAAAAGAATAAGAAATCAGGAAGGGGGCAAATAGTTTTTCACACCACTGTAGATATATATATATAGATATATATATATAGATATATATATATATATATAGATATATATATATAGATATATATATATATATATATAGATATATATATATATAGAGTCCTATAGGCAAATCAATCTTATTGGGTTTATTTAATGTAACTTTATATAATAAAGTACAGAGATCCAAATTACAGAAAGATCCCTTATACATAAGAAGGTCACAAGCATTCTGGAGAGCACCATACCTGTTAATGTTGCTTTTCATTGTTCTATTTGGTAACGATGCATTATTTGCACTACACTACTATTTATACTTCCACCCCATCAATCTTGCCTCAACAATGATCATTTCAGTTTGCTTATTCTAGTTTCACTTATTAACCGGAAGCTTTTCATGTGTCAACTTAGATTCAAAATAGACCCTGGCATTTCAAGCACACAAAAGTCCTTACATTTCCACACAGGCCCAATTTAAAGCATTGGTTAAACTTTTTTTTTGTATATTCATCCTCCATATCATAATTTTCATGATTTAGTAGAGTTAATTACTCTACTACCATACAATGGAAGCTGTTTGGGCTAGCCTTGAGCCTCTTCAGATTGGGCCATTTCATGCCGTAGTGATCAATTCATATTTTCTTATGCATAAATGTGTCAGTTCCCATAAGGAACACTTTGCATAGCATTTAACTTGTTTCGTGCTGGGCTGCCTCTGGAAGAAATCACATTAAGGGATAGAGAGAAAACCATCTGGACATTCTTTTAGTAACTAAGATCTAACTTATTAGTCACCTCATTTAATTGTTCCTGTTTCGTGTAACCTTTCCTTTCTATTTTCATCAAGCACAGATTAAAGGGAGTTGTTTTCCATATAACCTATATAATATGGAAGTACTGTATGCATAAATTAATAGTTATATAGCCTTAAAGGGCTGCTTCACCTGTAAGTTTACTTTTAGTATGTTAAAGACTAATTCTGGCTAACTGGTCTTCATTATTTATTTTTTATAGTTTTTTAAATTATTTGCCGCCTTCTTTCAAATGGGGGGGGGCTACACATTTATTATTAATGCTTTTTTTTTTTATTACTCATCTTTCTATTCAGACCTCTCCTATTCATATTCCTGTCTCTTTTTTCAAATCAGTGCATGGTTGCTAGGGTAATTTGGACCCTAGCAACCAGATGGCTGAAATTGCAAACTGGAGAACTGCTGAATAAAAAGCTAAATAACTCAAAAACCACAAATAATAAAAGATTGTCTCTGAATATCACCCCTTACATTATAGCAAAAGTTAACTCAAAGGTGAACAACCCCTTTAAAGTGGTAGCTCTTGATATCTGTTGGTTGGTGGAGCTCTGTATAGACTATGTGGGGGAAAGCTTTTACCTATGCACTTCACGTAGCCAGTGCTCAGCTCTATATCATTAAAAAAAGAACAAACCAGTAAATAAAGATTTATATACGTAGTTTAAAGCATAATGCATACATCAGATGTTTGTGTTATAAAGCCTTTCCCTTGCGTCCCTGTGAAAAGTCTCCATTATTTTGCCTAGTAAGACAAGGGGAAACTGACAAGCGCAGTTGCTTTTGTACGAGTATTATTTAAATATTTCAAGCATGATAAATGCCTAGATGGTTACATTTCAACTCACATGGGCTATAGACTTCTGAGATGGGCTATATTTAGGGCCACCAGTGGGACAGTTGAAAGCTGAATGGAAAGCATTTCAACCATGAGTATTGGGTCCAGGCACCTTACAGCTGAGTTTTAGCCTAATACGGGCAAAGGTTACATTGGCATGCTGAGGATAATTACCCTGGGCATAGTTCCTCATGACACCAGGGCAGCTGCAATAGGCAATTAAGATCCTATAATAACAAACCCACATTTTGCATAGTGTAAAATCCTATAATGACTTGCAAGGGGCACAAGATATGCAAAGGTGCGTAAAGGCCTTGGTTGGAGCAGATGGGGAAATCTTCATTGTTGGGGTACTTATACCGAATATGAGGCTTGCAGCTACAGTAATCTTTAATGACTTTATTATGTCCTAGGACTATGAATGCATTTATGGTACTGATGGTAAATGAAAGCCGATGCAGAACTGCAAAGCATACTGGTGATAATAGTCCCAAGCTCCATCATACTGATTTTTCTTTCATGGAAATTAGATTATTCTGTGCGGATCTGCCTTTTCACCCTGGGATAGATCGGCTATTTTGGTTGTTTGGCCTCGCTGACCTTAGCAACACAGCAGCTTTTCATATGACACAGTAGAAATGAAAGAAGAGACCTAAATAGAAAGCTCTGATTGCCATGCAACCAAATAGCATTTGATTTTAAATGTAGGGGAGATCCAAACAAAGGCAAACATTCAGAGCCACAACCGATAATTAAATGTAGGAGAGATCCAAACAAAGGCAAACATTCAGAGCCACAACCGATAATAAAATCAGATATTTGAAAGCTTTGCATGCTAAGCTGGTGATCCACATAGAGATACTCGTAATAGATATAAGGTTTTGTGTGATTTTCAGGACTCACGTGCTGGAACAGAAATCCTTGCACCACCTTGGCATGCAGCAAATAGCTCAATATTTTCATGAGGTTGTGCTTGTGTGTAAAGGATGATGAAAACTGATATAATGCAGAATGCCTTTGATGAGTAAGGACTGTGGGACTCCAGACAATTATCAATGAGTGTGTACATCACTACATTTATTTTGTGCTCAAATGGCTTGTGTTTTGTCTGGTGCTGCATTACTGCCTCCTAGTGGCCATATCTGCTAATCATTTTTTAATGCTTCAAAGTACAGCAGGGTTCATGTTGCATTTACACAAGCACACTGAATTTCACCCTTCAAAACAAGATATAGTAGCTGTGTGTGCATAAATAGCAAGTCATCATCATGCTGAAGCAGGTAATAAAGACCTTGGGAGGTGAGGGGCCTCGACAGAGCTTGCAGAGGAAAGTCCCCTTATTACAGCACTGCATAATTTGTTGGCGCTCTATAAATACATGTTAATAATAATAATAATATTTACTGCATCGCTGCAAAGACTTCAGGCTACAATAACCTTGAATAGATTGCCTCCATGCCTTAGTAGTGTCTGAATTTGACCTGAAGGAACTGTGGCAAAGATCTAAGGCATACGTATATACTATATGTTTACGGAAACTAAATGATACAATTAGGAACTCTTCGTCCTATAAACTCTAAATACTCGCCTGCTTCATCCAAGGCACATTTTGCACATACTTTAGAAGGAGGCGCAGCACATAGGTATCTGGTTTAGGGTAGAATGAGTTATTTATAGATGGCTGGGATAGGATTTGGGCAATACGCTTTCACTCAACAGTAGATGTCATTGTTTCCATTTAAAATTCACGAGCTGCCTCTGGAGACAAAGAAGGTAATTTGCCAGTGAAAATGCGGCAATTGAAAATGCAACAGTAGCTGGGCTTGTCAAGAGGAGATGGGGGTGATAGTGCTGCTAGTGCCGTTACAATTACAGTGATATTTACAGATGGTTGCTTGGGGTGAGTTGATGTCATTGTTTTAGCAGAGTGAGATTATTGCAATGCAACATCACCATGCATTCACACTGGCAGTGCTAAAATTGTAACAGTGTTACATGCCCATCTAACTGGTGTATAATGAATTCATGCTCTTTCAATGAGCAAAACAAATTCCAGAAAAAAACTGTGACCCCCCAGCAGCCCCATGTAGTGGACAATGGCTAATCTCACTCTAGCTGTATGTTATCGTAGAGCTGCCCAACTTGGCACAATATGAGAGCGTTATACAGCAATGTGGATTGCTCGCTACTCATCGTAAATAGACAATCATGCATAATTGATTTTTACTGTTGCTACACATCTAGTGTCATTTAAAAGTTAAACACACAGGCCAGTGCTCTCTTACATGTTATGACTGGTTTGCGCTTCTCAGCAACACAATATATGATGGTTTTTATATAAATGTTAATGCCCCGGATTACAGCATGTTCACAAGCCAGTGTGTGGCCAACATTAAGCTGTGGGCTATGAATGACTAAAAGTATTTGGGTCGAGGACCGAAGAGTGCAGCGCTGCGTGTCTAAGAGACTGGTCTGTAACCCAATACCCATGAAGGATTTAAAGGGGTAGTAAGATTAGAATAGAAGCCCTTTATACAAAGTAAACCCATAGCAGCAATATACAATAGAACCCCCATTTTACATTTTTCAGGGGACCAGGAAAAAATGGTGTAAAATTCAGGAAAAAGTTAAATCAGAAATGTATTATGCGTAATATATAGGTGGGACCACAAAATAACAATGTAAAATAAGGGAAAACTTAAATAAGGGAAATTAGGGGATGTAAAATTGAGGTTCCACTGTACTTTCTATACTTACTTTTGCTTTTTTTTTTTATTTCAGTGCCAGAACCAAATAAGAACGGTTCCAATCAGCCCCAAACTGCAGCTTCCAGTACTTCCACCTGCATTGTCCCAAATAGCAATGGCAAACGGGCATCTGCCAATGGCCAGCAGTCTGCTGCCTCACGTTACCTGCCCCGTGAGGTGCCACCACGCTTCCGTCAGCAAGAACAGAAGCAACTTTTAAAAAGAGGTCAGCCATTGCCTGCTGGGACATTGGCCATTGGTAACCCTACACAGGATACTGGACAAGCCAGGGTTAGCCCCCCTCCACTGCAAGGGACTGGTGCAGCCCCCCATACCACAAAGACCCACTCTGGTAAGAACCTCTTTAAAGTTTATACATAGGCCTGTATTTGGGGCAGTAGCAGTGGTGTTTTTGGGGTCCTTGCCACCGTGAGGTGAGCTTTCTGATGCTCCCGTACCCCCGTCACACTCGGCACATAACATTTTGAGTGCCGGAGCGGGTGTAGGGGGGAGCTGCATTGCATCGCTTATGCCATAATTATTTGTTTCTTTTCGTTTTCATGATATTAACAGTTTTGCAATTACTGATGATGAAGCAGTTTCCTGGTGCTTTCCTGCTTAGTTTTATTCCTTCTGTCACACAGAGTGATAGAACTGAGCAGAGAAGAATCTAAAGACCCCTCTTGCATCAGTAACAAGCTAAGATTCAAGATTAGCCGTGTGAAATGTGCAGTTGGTACCATTGCAACCGGGCAGTGGTTAGAATGTCAGGTATAGTTGGGTGAGGTGCATATGGTAGATAGGGTAATAATCTCTGGGAAGGGACTGTGACTGTGGGATAGCAGCTATAGTAGGGAGAGATGGTGCGTACAGTAACAGTGGAATAATAGTCTCTAGGAAGGGACTGTGGCTGTGGGATATCAGGTATAGTAGGGAGAGATGGTGCCTATAGTAACAGTGGAATAATAGTCTCTAGGAAGGGACTGTGGCTGTGGGATATCAGGTATAGTAGGGAGAGATGGTGCCTATAGTAACAGTGGAATAATAGTCTCTAGGAAGGGACTGTGGCTGTGGGATATCAGGTATAGTAGGGAGAGATGGTGCCTATAGAAACAGTGGGGATAATAGTCTATGGGAAGGGACTGTGGCTGTGGGATAGCAGGTATTGTAGGGAGAGATGGTGCCTATAGTAACAGTGGGATAATAGTCTCTGGGAAGGGACTGTGACTGTGGTATAGCAGGTATAGTAGGGAGAGATGGTGCTTATAGTAGTAATGTTTTTTTTTTTTACATTTGCCTCAGGACAGTTCTTCTCTTAGCAGGAAACTGCACTGGTCCAGAGTATTTCATGATGAGCAACATGGAGCAATCCTTTTGCTGCTTCGTCTTTAATTGCATGCACAGTAGAGTGAAAATCCATACTTTAAAGGAGAACTAAACCCTAAAAATAAATGTGGCTAAAAATGCCATTATACACTGAATTTATTGCACCAGCCTAAAGTTTCAGCTTCTCAGTAGCAGCAATGATCCAGGACTTCAAACTTGTCATAGAGGGTCACCATCTTGGGAAGTGTCTGCGATATTTACATGCTTAGTGCAGAGCTCTGAGAAGCTAAGCTAAGGGGTTGTTGCAAATTATCAAGCAGAAAATTAGTTTTGTCTTTAATGTGAGTTGATGCTACAAGGCTGAGAATTAAATTTGGATTATAATTAATAATCATCTGTATTAATTACTAATCAGTCTTATATTGTGACATGTCTATTCTATGTGTACTGTATATTGTGAGTGGGTCCCTAAGCTCAGTAAGTGACAGCAGCACAGAGCATGTGCAGTGGATGAGCAGAAAAGATTATGGAGAGCTACTATGGCATCTTTGGGGACACAGATCTTCCCTGCTAAAGGGCTGGTACAGAAGCCAAAAACATAATGTACAACATTTCTAGCCTACTTTTTTAGTTAAGCTTTAGTTCTCCTTTAACAAAAAAAAAGTCAGCCTTTTCAGTCTACTGTGCATGCTTAGGCCTTAGGGTATTGTGGTGCTCACTGAAAAGAACCCTGAGCTTGTGCAGTTTTTTGGTAAAAGGAGCACCTGCCTGGGGTATGAGGTAAGGGATTACAATCACTGCAGTATGCTAAACATTTGGTACCCCCAGTGATTTTCCTTCTCCTTTAATACAGTAATTTATGTGAAGTATTTCTCAAATGTCTGTTTAATTTGTACTGTGCATATAATGGTGCCAGCGAGCCCAGAGTTTAATATGGTTGAGAAGCAGAGGGAGTTGGCTGGTTGCAGTCTGTGTAAGTGCTGATGTGGGTGAAATTAAATCTGTAAGTGGGGAAAGGAGTGCAGTTCCAGGCAGCAGCCTGACATTTAAACAGAAAGCAATGGACTTCTATTGGAATGTTTGTTTTGAAAATCATGAATGTTTCTGAGCTCAGTTATTTTTGATTTTCCCCTCTTAATGTTATGTTTGACCCAGAAGAATGCAGGAATGAGAGCAAAATCACACATCATTTCTCAGTATTGTGAGACTCAGCCCAGACCTCTATGTATTAGAGATTACCATGTTTTTGCTCTAAGAATGAAATGCTTGCCTTTTCCTTTAGGCCAGGAGATACCCATCTCCTTATGGTGCTTGTAAATAGAAATAGAAAAATACAAATAATCAAAATAAATAGTAACTTCTCTTAAGTGACAGGTGGATTTGGTCTAATATATCTGCATCTATCTGCTGGCAAACAGCAAGATACATATATTTTATGTAGCCCCATGCCCAAAGCCTTTCCAACAATCAACATAGGACAATTCTGGCAAATACATGGAGCTTTCAGCTGTGCAAGGTGGTATGTATATGACTAACAAGATATCGGCGACACCATTCTGTCTGGAACGAGCCATTTTACTCCGAGAAATACACTATAACCAACATGCACAACATTTGCTCCTTCCTTCCTTAAATAAGGGCCGTAATTGACACTTGTTTTTTCACAGAATGAATGTCACTAATTGAACTCCACACTGCTATTATTTGGAACAAGTTATTATTTTGAACACTGCTATTATTTGGAACAAGCCTCAATTAATGATTCAATTACACAGAATCAGCAGCATGTCATGAGTCTGTTGGGTCTGTTGGTTTCTATTACTCTACTGCACCTACTAGTGATTTATTTGCCATGTAGAAATACAATTTCTGCTAAAAACTGTTTCATTAAAACTATACAAATGTGGTATTAGAGCACCTTGAGTACGTGGGACTCTCCTAATCAGTTGCATTTTCATGGAATTTACAGTGATATGATTTTTCTCTGTTAGGAAAAATATGTGATTTATTCAACTTTTAAGATATTTAGAGCAGAGGCTTGCCTGGGTTCTGAACACATGGGGGCAAATTCACTAAAGAGTGAAGCGGCTAACGCTAGCGCAAATTGGCCAGCGTGACGTCATTTCGTTACTTCGCTGATTTACTAACGGGTGCTGGCGTAAATTCACTAGCGAAGTGGACCTACTCTAGTGCTACTTCGTACCCTTACGCCAGGTGAAGTTGCACTATGGCAATGGGACGTAACTACGCTAATTCACTAACTTGGGCATTTTACTGAACGTTACCTCTTGCGCCAGACTTGCTTTCGCCACCTCAGAACAGGCGAAGTGCAATAGAGTAGATAGGGATTGCTTGAAAAAAAGTTGAAATTTTTTCTAAGTCCCAAAAGACGCTGGCGTCTTTTCCTTTTTTAAGGGTGATAGGCTGAAACATATGGCACATAAACTATACAGTGGGCACATGTATAGGGCAATATAACAACTCTATTTTATTTTATGAAGCTTTCCCAGGCTTGTGTAGTGTAATGTATTTGCTGCTACATATACGTCCATTGTACTTTAACTTGGCACCGTATGCAAGTTAGGCATCGCTAGCGTAACTTCGCTTTCCTTGACAAATTAACGTTAGTGCAACTTCGCTACCATTCGCCTCCCTGAACGCAACTTTGTATTTTTAGTGAATTAGCGGCGCACTGGCGAAGTGCGGCGAAGCCTGTGCTAGCGCAACTCCGCAGGTTAGTGAATTTGCCCCATGGAATACCTACAGAGTGGCTGGTTTTCAGGCGACTATATGGGCATTCCACAGACACCTTGAACAGGGAGTGTGCTGGGCTGTGGCTTCTCTTGTCTAATGGAAAAAAAAAAATTAAAATTGAACTTGTCACTTAAAAGGTTACATTTATTCCACTTGCTGAATTATGCAGTTTGAGTTTGATGGGTTAAAGCTCCCTGTGAGTCAAAGTGCAGGTCTCCCTAAGAAATACAAATTAGCTGTTGTTTAAAGGGGTAGTTCACCTTTAAGTTACCTTTTAGTATGTTATAGAATAGACAATTCTCGATTGGTCTTCATTTTTCATAGTTGACTTTGTTTTCTGTCTCATGCCAGCTTTCAAATGGGGGTAACTGAATTCGAAAGCAAAAAAGAAAACTATTGCTCTGTAAGGCTACAGCTTCATTTTGTATTACTTATGTTCAGGGCCACTCCTTTTTATATTCCAGTCTTTCATTTAAACTACTGCCTGGTTGCTATGGTAATTTGGATCCTAGCAACTAGATAGCTGCTGAAATTCCAAATTGTATAGCTGCTGAACAAAAAGCTGAATAATTAAAAAAAACACAAAAGGAAAACTCAAGACCAATTGTATCAGAATGTCACTCGCTACCTCATGCTAAAAGTTCATTTAAAGGGGCAGTGTGATCTAGAATGGCCTGTTCTAAGCAACTTTTCAAGTATTCATCATTAGTTATATATATTGTAGTTATGGATCATATATAGAAAGCTGTGAGGGCCAGCAGCTTCTGATACCCTGTACTTGAGTCAACGTGACTGATATTCCGCTTGCAGATCACAGTGAATGTGTTTCAGTAACCGCCAGCCTTTCCTATTCTTTCTCATCAAGGGGCAGAGACAAGATGGAAAATGTGACAGAGCTGGGAAAGGAAAGCCAAGCCAAATAAAGGGGGGGGGGGGTTGGCAGTATATACTTTAGTAGAAGGTTCTTCAACCAGCGAGCAGAGAGCACAGCAGAGTTTGCCTGCACCGGCTCCAATGGGGCTTCTATTGCACAAATGCACCGTAAATGCATTTGGGTGACAAACTGAGGTCAGGAATACTTTTCTGTAGAAATAAAGGTGGTGGGGGGGGGGGGTTCCTGTTGTTTTGTTTTTTAGCCATACTGCTTCTGTACAGTTCTGTCCCCCCCTTAACAATTCAATACTGTTATAAAGTGGTTTTAAGTAGCCTGACCCCCCCTATTACAGTGATTCATTTCAACCATTTGGGGGGGGGGATGGGGAGGGTTATCACAAGGCCAATGTAATTACAAAATACAATCATACTTTAAAGGATATATTTCTTTGTAAATAATTATAATGGTGCATGCCTTTTTAGAGTAAGGTTCCCCAGGAGCGGAGGGGCTATTTGGAGCCTGTATCACTTGAATTTTGAATCATCAAAGCATTACTTTTGAATATATTTTTATTTAGCCTGTCAAGGATCTGTGTCACTGTGACAGAATAAACTGTTAAAAACATAGCTAGAAACAGGCTCATATTTCGGCCTTGGGCACCTATAGGCTGCAGGGTCTTGGTTCCCGATGTTAATGCATATAGGAATACTCCATTGCTCCATAGATTTGTGGCTGAGCAGTATGCCACCCCTAAAATCTTGCTGCCCAGGCCTTTGTTTTCTTGCCACAAATCTGAGTGTGGCTAGAAACTAAAGGTCCCCATACATAAACTGATATAATCTGCCATCACATTAAATTGACCGCTTATTGGGCAGTGTATGGGGCCCTCCGACAGGCTTCCGCGATTGATATCTGGTTGAAAGTCGTCCAGATGTCGATCTGGCAGAATTAAAGGGGTGTTTCACCTTTACTTTAACTTTTAGAATGTTATAGGATTGTCAGTTCTAAGCACCTTTTCAATTGTTTTTTTTAATTTTTTATAGCTTTTAAATTATTTGCTTTCTTCTGACTCTTTCCAGCTTTCAAATGGGGGTCACTGACCCCATCTAAAAAAAATTCTCTGTAGACTACAAATGTATTGTACTGTATATATTGTATATATATATCGGGGAGAGATCTGCTTGATTGGCGACCTCTGTGTGTATGGCCACCTTAAGCCATAAAGCAGGGCAGGACTGCTGCTTACAATGGGTATCAGGTAGGATCTGTGCCACTGTGACAGAATGCTCTGTTATAAAGATAGCTAGAATCTCAGCCATAAAGCAGGACAGGACTGCTGCTTACAATGGGTATCCGGTAGGATCTGTGCCACTGTGACAGAATGCTCTGTTATAAAGATAGCTAGAATCTCAGCCATAAAGCAGGGCAGGACTGCTGCTTACAATGGGTATCAGGTAGGATCTGTGTCACTGTGACAGAATGCTCTGTTATAAAGATAGCTAGAATCACAGCCATAAGGCTGAATAGGACTGCTGCTTACAATGGGTATCAGATGGATCTGTGTCACTGTGGCAGACTTCTCTGTTATAAAGATAGCTAGAATCTCAGCCATAAAGCAGGACTGCTGCTTACAATTGGGATCAGATAGGATCAACTTCCCAACTTTAAGTGGCAGCAAGGGTCCTATTTATGTTCTAATAACCTATTTACGTTTAATAAACAGAGAGATGTAGAACAAAAAAAATTAAAATAACCTCAAACCCATAGAAACTAATGTTTGCTGGAATGTCACAGTATATATACATCACATTAAAAGGTCATTGCAATGTGATCTTCCCCTTGTAGAAAAAAAAAGTAGTAATCTATGCTGTGGGGTTTCTTCTCTGTGTCCGTTGCCTGATTTGTCTAGATATTTAATACTGAATGGTGATTTGTGCACTGACATTGGGAATTTCATATACAGAACCATCTGTCCATGTACAAGTGCTGATCGTATGAGTCCCTGTCCTAGTACATATGAAGGCTGTCCATAAATAGTAGAGTAATTCAATAAAGTTTGTATCATCGGATGACTGGCATCCAAAAGATCCTTTTGATCTGTGTAACTTTTAAGTGATTTGGCATAGAATGTGTCTCACTATTGTTATTATCTGCTCTGGTGGGTGGAAACAATGTAGCAAAAGTCAGCCAATTAACAGACTCGTATGTGCTAGGAGTATTGTTACGTGGTTTCAAGAGCCAGAACCAGCAATGCAGAAAGGTAGAAGTAGACACTGTGTTTCAGCTGTACATACATTTAGGAAAAGCTTTGAGACTGTTAAAACATTTCAATGAATTTGTGTTACAGAGTTACTTAAAATTACATTTTCATTCTTTAGGCAATTTAATATTTTTGGGATTACCTTGGCTTTAAACCTACAGGAGCTCCTTTGGCACTGAAACAAGCTTTTAAAACTCAATTATCAAGTGAGGTTAGAGTATGGGGTCAGGCATGAAAGCCACAAGGAAGCCTGTAGTCAGACATTGTCTGGTCAGGGGCTTTAGAAGTCACTCAGACATTGGTCAGGCCAACAGTAAATCAGACTAAACAAAAATGCTAAGGATGTGCAGTATTGCCCTTTAATATTCGTATACTCACTTTTTTGCTGGATTGTTCCAGTGTTCCTTGGAAACCCAGTAGGATATGTGCGGTTTACAAAATGCAGTCATATGTAGAGTATAAACATTAGCAATCGGTGTAGTAAAAAAATTTGTTTATTGAGGCAAAAAAATCACAGCAAAGGCCTTACACGTTTCGTGCCAAGGGGGCACTTAGTCATAGGCCTATGACTAAGTGCGCCCATGGCATGAAACGCATAAGGCCTTTCCTGTGATGTTTTTGTCTCAATAAACGAATTTTTTTACTACATCTATTTCTGGAGTGTGATCCATTTTGTGCCAGCCCATTGCTATTTTTTCTACTTGATACATTGCCTTCCTGAGCTGAAAGTTTGGGGTTTGTGCACCTGGATACCCCATTTGCTTGGGTAAATTAACCCCAAAATTACTACCCAATGCAAAGGTATTGAACATTTTTCTATATATGTATCCCTGTAAACATTAGCAATGCCCAATTTATATGCCCAGTGCAACATCAACATCGCACATGTAGTTCAGCAGTGTCCTGTATGTCTAAGAGCTGGCGGGTCTCACTTAATTAAAGGGGAACTATTGCGAAAATTAAAATGTAATATAAGCTTACTCATACTGAAGTAAGAAACTTTGTAAATACAATCAATAAAATAATTCTGCATTGTTTCTGAAACAATCAAGTATATATTCACTAGGGATGCACCGAATCCAGGATTCGGTTTGGGATTCGGACAGGATTCTGCCTTTTTCAGCAGGATTTGGATTCGGCCAAATCCTTTTGCCTTGCCGAACCGAATCCTAATTTGCATATGCAAAAGGCGGGGGGAGAAAAATCACGTGACTTTTTGTCACAAAACAAGGAAGTAAAAAATGTTTCCCTGATATTCTTCTGCTCAGTAAAGATTTGAGAAAGGTTTCTAAAAATTTTCCTAAGCGGAAGAATATCAGAGCAGCCTCTTTCTTTCTCCTAACAACTTCCTTGACTACTTGGTGGTCAGACTGGTGGGAAAAAGACCAGCAGGTGGCGCTGTTGTAACGGAATTCATTCATATTAACAGTACATGGATCCCTTAATATCTTGGGATGAAAGCAAAATAAATAATGAATGTCCATTGTATAAGTGCTAAGAATATCCCCCTCATCAATTTTCCATGTACTTATTTTCAAGGTTTACTTATCCTTTAAGATATATTGGATCATTCATCTGACACCCAACTGCTGCATGAAGAGAGAATGAGGAGAAACAAATGCTGAGAGAGCAGAGAATAGTGAAGATAAACTTGGTTATTTCAGAAACAATGAAGAATTTTTAATTGATTGTATTTAGGAAGTTTATTTCAGTACGAGGAAGCATATATTAAATTAAATTTTCATTTTCGCGATAGTTCCCATTTAAGCAGCATTATCTGGAGCAGAAAGCTATATTAGATATGGATGCCTTCAGAGCAGAACAGGGTTTGCTGATGGCGTACCGTTGTGTAAAAGCAAGCAGCTTTGGATGTGTGGCCACTCTCTCGGCCCTCCCGCACTCTCTGTAATCAGAGCCAGAACTAGGGGTAGGTAGAGTATGTGCCCGCCTAGAGCGCCATCATGGGGGGGGCACACTTTTTAGGGGGATTTTTTGGTTTGCTTGACCTTAAATACTTTTTCAATTTTTTAAAACGCCTATTCTTGCCCGTGATTCATACTGTGGGCAGAAACACTTCCCACCTCCCTCTTGGCAGCTGCTGGCACTGGTACATATTTGTGGGCAATATCTTGGCTGCTGCTGGCATAGGTAAAAAGATGATTAGTGGCAATATGATGGATTTGTGGCTGCTGCTGGCACAGATACATTTTGGGGGCAATATGATGGATTTTTGGCTGCTGCTGGCACAGATACATTTTGGGGGCAATATGATGGATTTTTGGTTGCTGCTGGCACAGGTAAACAGATGATTAGTGGCAATATGATGGGTTTTTGGCTGTTGCTTGCACAGATACATTTTGGGGGCAATATGATGGATTTTTGGCTGCTGCTGGCACATGTAAACAGGTGATTAGTGGCAATATGATGGATTTTTTGGCTGCCGCTGGCACAGATAAATTTTGGGGAAATTTGATTGATTTTTGGCTGCTGCTGGCACAAGTACATATTTGGGGGCAATTTTGTGGATATTTTGGCTGATGCTGGCACAGGTACAGATTGGGGGCAACATGAGGGATTGGCTGCGGCTGACTCAAGTACATGGGACAATATGGTGGCTACTGGCACAGGTATACAGATGTTTGGGGCAATATGATGGATTTGGGGCTCCTGCTGGCACAGGTACAAATTAGGGGCAATATGATGGATTGTTTTGGCTGCCGCTGGCAAAGGTACACATAGGGTTGCCACCTGGCTGGTAAAATGTGCATGATTGGAATGTTAAGTATAGGGAAAAACCATAAAAACATAGGATGGCCAGTACTTTTTTTTCTAGAAAAAGTGGCAACCCTGGGTACAGATTTAACAATATGATGGATGTTTTGGCTTATGCTGGCACAGGTGCACATGGGGGGTTTGGGAGCAATCTAGGGGATTGACTGCTGTTGGCACAGGTAGAACTGGGGGCAATATGATAGGTGCTGGTACAGGGGGCACATGAATGGTAAGGTGGGAAATAGTAATGGAGGGTGTAGGCCGGGGGCACAGTTGAAGGTGAAGCACTTGCCTGAGTGACAAAATACCGTAGCCCGGCCCTGTCTGTGATGTATTATTTGGGAATTGTTTAATGAAAGCTGCTCTTGTTGTTTATAATGCACTTGCCCCAGAAGCCCCGAGAAAGAGGCCGGGGAGTAATGAAGTGCGTGTCAGGCAGCAGCGTGTTTGTGCGTGTGGGACCCGCTCCAACTATGACTTTGACCTACGTCTGACTGTAGAGATGTTTGTGAGAGGAAGCAGCAAAGGGGCGGGGTTTTGGAGGTGGAGTTGAGCGAAGAAGCCGTTAACATGGATCCTTGTTGTTCTGCCTCAGTATCAGAGGTGGGGAGACCAGCCGTTCTGTGGTTCTTGTTGCAGCGGAGGTCTGAAGTGAGACTGCTTGCGCCACAGTTGGTTTAAAAAGAAAGAAGATCGCTTTAGCGTCGGCTGTAGTTACATCATGAAAGCCATTGTCACTCTTTGAGCCTGTTGATTAACCCGTACTGAGGAGGAGGGAGGGGGTGTATACGGGTGGAGATTGAACCCAAATGAGTTGTCCCCTCACACAATTACACTGAGAGCTACACTATGAGGGTTACACAGCCGAGCCGGTGCACACACACTGCACACAATGTCGCCTTCTGTACGACTCATGTGCGTCACCTTTCCTCAGGTATTTCACGCCGTCAGCCATTCCCACCACCACTACTTCTCCTCTGTCCAAAAATGCTGTAAGCAAATCTCTTCCGCTTATGCCTCCTTCATTACATCATGATTTCCCGAGGCACAGCAGTATATACACGCCTGGTTTGTTTCCCCCCTCAGGCTTGAGAAAATGGCGTCTTCCCAGACCAAGCTGAAATACGCTTTACAGTAAACCCACCAAATGTGCTCATCCCTCGCCGGTTTGGGGGGTGGAGGTGTTAGAGCTTTTCCAAATTTGAAGAAAAAAAATGCTTCATTAACTTTTGAGACCATCTGTTGCTATGGTTACCACCTGGCCTATGAAAATGATGGTTGATCCCAATGTTATGAATAGGGAACCAGGAAAAAAATGAAATATGTTAAAGTAACTTTACAGAAAACATTTAAGGGCAGGAGTCTGTTTTACATTGAAATTGTTCACCTTCCAGACACTTTTTTTCAGTTCAGTTGTTTTCAGATTGTTCCCCAGAAATAAAGACTTTTTTTCCAATTACTTTCCGTTATTTTTTTTTTTTTTAGTGTTTTTCCAAAATCTAAGTTTAAAGTTTGATGTCCCTGTCTGGTGTCTCAGTCTGGCAGCTCAGTAATTCAGGCTCAGACTCTGAACGGTTACAATTTTGCAACATTGAGTTGATCCATTTCTCAGCAGCATCTCTGGAGTATTAGCAACTATTGTATCAAGTCTAACAGCTGCCTGTAATGAAACCCAGAGACTCTGCTCAGCAGGGACAAAGATAAGAAATGTATCAACTAAATGTATCCATTTAGAACAGGTTACAGGGTCGGCGACCCCCTCAGAGCTGCTTTAGAAGGTTGAAAAATTACACTTTACACTTCAATTTTAGAAAAACTGTGACATTTAGAAAATAGAAAGTAATTGGAAAAAGTTGTTGTTTCTGGAGATCTATCTGAAAACAACTAGTTGTTTGAAGGTGAACAATTTTACACTATGGGGGCATGTGCAAGGCCTCTCTGTCAATCACAACCTAAAGCAATATGTGATTGGTGCAGGACTGTGTAAGGGGCAGACTAATTGGAATTGGCCATTTACAGGCAGAACAATGGCAAAATAAATTTTAAACCTCCTTATTTCACAAATAATAACATTCACAGAGGGAAAAAGCTGTTTTGGGTACATCAGGACAACATTTTGATGTAAAATCCAGGAAAACATTGCTTAAAGGGATCCTGTCATCGGAAAACATGTTTTTTTCAAAACGCATCAGTTAATAGTGCTACTCCAAACAGATTTTTTTTATATTCAATTTTGAAATCTGACATGGGGCTAGACATTTTGTCAATTTCCCAGCTGCCCTCAGTCATGTGACTTGTGCCTGCACTTTAGGAGAGAAATGCTTTCTGGCAGGCTGCTGTTCTTCCTTATCAATGTAACTGAATGTGTCTCAGTGAGACATGGGTTTTTACTATTGAGTGTTGTTCTTAGATCTACCAGGCAGCTGTTATCTTAAAGATAGATTACATTCCAGCAATGGATATACAGTATTGCTTTGTACTGTATTAAAGGGGATCATATCAGTACCTTTGTATTCACTGAGCTTTACTTTTATGCACCTATCTTAGCACTGAGATTCTTTAAAAAAAACTGAGGGAGTTATCACAACTATGGAGAGTTTCATTTGTTTTCTTATTCATCTGGACCCCCCATCAACACATACCACACCCCCAGACTGCTTGGTCACACCATTTTCTGTCTCAGGCTGTCTGGCCACAACCTTCCTAAACAACCTTCCTAACTGAACCGTTATAAAAGTTGTGGCCAGACAGCCTGAGACAGTGGCAGGTTAATCAAGGTTAGAACTGCATTTTGGGTATAGTTGTTTGTAGCATTATACGCTGATTTGGTGACAGTTTGTTGTAATTAAGCAGTCCTTGCCAGCCTGCTTTATATGATACAAAAGTATCTGAACCAACTTGCATTTAGCTAGTGTTGTATGTCAGTTTGCAGGTTGTGCCTACATTTGTGAATGAGGTTCATGGCAAGCTCCTTTTATGTGTTGCACCTCATATTCCACCTACTTAGTAAATAACACCTTTGGTGTTGTGTGTAACAAACAGTCCTTTTTTTAATGATGTCTTAAATCTGAGTTCTTAAAGTAAGGTGTTGAATTGGTTTGAGGGCTTATGGAAGCCATGCAAATATAGGCATATCTTGCTATAATGGGCCAGAAACTACCCAGTGTTTTTAATGGGGTTGTTCACCTTTGAGATAACTTTTAGTATGATGTAGAGCAGGGGTCCCCAACCTTTTTCACTCGTGAGCAACATTCAGATGTAAAAAGTGTTGGGGAGCAACACAAGCATGAAAAATGTTCCTGGGTGGTGCCAAATAAGGGCTGCGATTGGCTATTGGTAGCCCCTATGTGGACTGTCAGCCTACATGAGGTTCTGGTTGGCAGTACATCTGGTTTTCATGCAACCAAAACTTGCTTCCAAGCCAGGAATTAAAAAATAATTACCTGCTTTGAGGCCACTGAGAGCAACATCCAAGGGGTTGGGGAGCAACATGTTGCTCGCGAGCTACTGGTTGGGGACCACTGATGTAGAGTGATATTCTGAGACAATTTGCAATTTGTTAAAATGTTTTATTATTTGCGGTTTTTGAGTTATTTAACTTTTTATTGAGCAGCTCTTCAATTTGCATCTTAAAGGAGAAGTAAACCCCTTATTAAAAAAAACCCTACCCTACATAGACCCTCCCACCCCCCTCCCCCAGCCTAACTGCTACCCCGGGCAAATGCCCCTAACTTTTTACTTACTCCTCGGTGCAGATTCGCGGCATCTGAGTTCACGGGCGCCATCTTCTTCTTCTTCGGTCTTCATAAGGTCTTCTTCTGGCGCTTCGGCAATTTTCGTGACTTTCGGCACATGCACAGTTGACAAAAACCTGAAGACTGCACATGTGCCGATACGGAACTTAATTCCCGATGAAGCCAGAAGAGAAGAAGAGAGGGGTCTGTGTAGGATAGAACAGTTTACAGGTTCGCGACCCCCCCCCCCTCCCAGGGCTGCTTCAATATTAGAAAAACAGTTACACATAGAAAATAGAAAGTTATTGGAAAAAAGTAATTATTTCTGGTGATCTATCTGAAAACAACTAGGTGTTTGAAGGTCAACCACCCCTTTAAAGCAGGGCTGCCACTTTTCTTTTGGTTAATAATCACTCCCGGTTAAAAGACCTATGGTCTGCAATTGGTAGCACAAGCTTATAGTTCTCTTTGTTTTTTGGTCTTTTATTTATGTAGTACATACCTCTTACATAGCTCATTTTATGCGGATTTTTTTTTATCCTTCCCTCCATTTCTTGTCCCAGTGGAACTTACAACGTAAGGTTCCTATTACATTCACACACACACTAGGGTCATTTATTATCAGGAACCAATAAACAAATTATACAAGCCCCATGCCAGATCAGAATCAAACTCAGTCTCCTACATTAATGCTTCATAATGTATATATGTAAATGAATAATGAAAAGTTCACTGAACTCCATTAAATCTTAAACCATGGGAGATGATTTCCAGTTCCACTTTCGAGCAATAAACCTTCATTTTCCTCAATGGTTGGAAACCCATGCATGCTTGTTAATGCCATTTCACAGGCAAGTGTTTACCTTGTCATGTTTCATTGTACAGATGTTCTGGTCTTGTGGAATATTTAATCTAGATATATTACATGACAAAATAGGCATTTAGTATGTATATAAGATCATTATTGCTGTATTACTGGGGATATCCTAGTTAAGCTGACCAGATCACCAACTGAATTTCAGACTAACGTGTTCCATCGGCTTTTATTTTTTCTTTACAGATCTCAGTCACAGTAGTTTGGGAGACCATTATGAAAATTCCCACTGGGGGCTGCAGCCTGCTCTCCGAGGTGAAACCAGTTGTAGCTGGGATAAAGTGATAATAGACAGGACTGACAAGGAAGCATGGCCTTCCATTACAGGAACTGAGAGTGAACCTGCCTCAGAATGTACTACCGACACTGACTCTGCCTCCAACTGTGGCTCAGAGAAAAGTAGCATGGCTACTAGTGCCCAAGGCAACTTCACTGGACATACAAAGAAAACAAATGGCAATAATGGCGCCAATGGAGCACTCATCCAAAGCACTTCTAACCAGAGTGCCCTTGGAGCTGGTGGGGCAAACGGTAATGGGAACTTAGCCAGAGTTTGGGGTGTAGCTCCAGGCTCCAGCTCTGGCATTGTGCACTGCCCTGTCAGTGGTGGGGATGGCAAGGTGGACAGCATGATTGGGGAGAGCAGAAGTCATAACTGCTGGGGAGCTTCCAATCCAAATACTGGCATCAATCTTAGCCCTAATGCCAACCCAGCTGCCTGGCCTGTACTTGGACATGAAGGGACATTGGGAGGTGGGAGTCCTTCCAGCATTTCAAGTCCCGTTGGTGCCATTGGACAGAATATGGGCAACCAGAATGGAAATTCAACAGGTACCGTAGGTGCTTGGAGGAACCTGCAGTTACAAGAGAGCACAGAACCACAAACATCCAATTCTCAGAATGTGTCTTTCAGCTTACAAACTCAGAACCTTAACACTGATGGACCAAATAACACTAACCACATAAATTCTTCACCAAACCTTATTAATGCAATGCAGACAAATGGACTGCCGAACTGGGGGATGGCTGCTGGAATGGGGGGCATCATCCCATCCCACCTGCAAGGCCTTCCTGATGCTAATGGTTCAGTTTCTCAAGTCAACAGGACCGGAGGTGACCGCACAGGCAGCTCCATGTTGGGGTTATCACAGTGCGGCCCTTCTGCAGGAAGCTGCAATTTAGGCTTTAGTCAGGAGGGAGGAGATGTCATAAGCTCAGCATTAAGCTCTAAACAAAATGGCTGTGCTGTTCAGAAAGATGGCAGTGGAGTTAGTGCATGGGATCCGGGATCACCTACTAGCCCTGGAGTGCTGGCTTGGGGAAGAGGTAGAGGAAATGTAGGAAGCATGCTTCTTGGACCATGGAGTCATACTGGACATAGCACAAGTAATGGTGTAAATGGTGAGTGGAGTAAGGTCTCAAACCAGCATTCCAGCAATGACATCAATGGAAAAGTGTCAACAGGGTGGGATAGCCCAAGTGTTAACATGCAGAACACTGTTACTCTGCAGGAAAGTGAGCAAATGAATGCTAGGGCCAAAACTGCTTTATCTGGCACCAATGCTAATGACCGATGCAACAGTGCTGGAAATCAAAATGAAGGAAATGGAGGAGATGGTCCACAGGGAGATAATGAAATGGCAGATCATGAGCATATGCAGTTGCCAAGACAAGATCTTGACCCTCGAGTCCTTTCCAATACTGGCTGGGGACAAGTTCCAGTGAAACAAAATATTGCATGGGAATTTGAAGAATTTCAGCGTCCCGATAAGAAAAATGTTGGAAAGGAGACCTGGGTGGGTTCAAATACTCAGCCTTCAAACTCAGGGGGAAAGAGTGAAGGGTCCATCATGAACATTACCAATACCTCTTCAGTATCGTGTTGGATGAACACCCAACCTGTATCTGCTCCTGTAAATGCAAGTTGGGGTGATAAAACACCAAATTGTCCCAGGGGGTGGGGGGAACACACAAGCTCTACTGTTGTCAATGCTGCTGCCAAAAGTGGTCACGCTTGGAGCGCGTCCACTAATCAGGAGGACAAATCGCCCACCTGGAGTGAGCCTCATAAGTCCAAACCCCAAGGATGGACTGATGGGCAAAAATCAAATGTGAGCTGGACTTCTACAAGTGGAGAATGGACTGATGGGCCACCTGTTCCACCACATATGACAGATGGAAAGAAAAACGGGACAGGGTGGGACTCTGACAGTAAGCCTGGATCTGGGTGGAATGAGAATTCACGGCCTGGGACCAGTGGATGGGGAAATGGCACAAGCACCAAGAATAATTCAGGAACAAGCTGGGGGGAGCCGCTAAAAGCTCCTCCGCAAAACTGGGCCAATAAACCCCAAGATAACAATGTAACTGTGTGGGGAGGAGCAGCATCTGTAAAGCAGAATGGATCTGTATGGGTTGGTGGACCAGTGCCAGCAACACCACCAGCCAAACAAAAGGATGCTGGAGCTGATCCCACAGGCTGGGTAGAGCCCTCTCCACCATCTATACGCCGTAAAATAGAAATAGATGATGGTACCTCAGCTTGGGGTGACCCAAGCAATTCTAAATGTAAAACTGTAAACCTGTGGGATAAGAATAATCCTGTATCTCAGTCTGTCCCTGCAGCAAACACCAACTCCACCGCCACTCCCACCACCCCCCCAAATACCAATTTGGTCGAACCTCCACCAAATCATCAGCCAAGTGCCCGGCAGAACCGATCCCCACTGCACGGTCCAGGTAGGCTGCTTCATAACTGTTTGATCATGAAATAGAACTGCACAAGTTAATGAACTAATTCATTAAGAAGCTTAACTATATGCAACGCTTGTGTTTTAGCATGCATCACACTCTAGCTGTTGCTAAACTACAACTCCTAAGCTTGAGAGGATAGCCCTCATGTGATTGGAGTCTTAGGTTAAACAACAGCAAGAGGGCTGCAGGTTGGCAAGTGCTGGTAGTGCTTAGGCTAGGGCTACACAGGGCAGTGACAGAACTATTGGGGGTGGAGGGGCACCAGGGCCTGCACACCCTTGGGGGCCGCCAGCAGTTTGCGTGCACACAAATCCGAAGATCGTTTCTGCAGGGGATGGGGGGCCCGGCTGCACCGCCTGCACCTAGCCCCATGCCATGGAGCTACATTACTGCATGGGGCCAAAATCAGCTAGCTGAAATAAACTGGCTGATTTCAGCTCTACAGCAAGCAGAAGCCACCTCTCTTTATCACACTAAGAAGTTTCAGTGCGAACAGACTAGGCCGATTTCAGAAGAACCACGAGTCTCTGCAATATTATCTGAAATCTGCTCAAGTGAGTTCCTGCGAAGCTTCTGAATGCAGAGGAGGCTACTGCCTGCGGTAATGCTGAAATCAGCCAACCTTTGTGTCGGCTCCAGTGTGAAAAAACAAGTCTTATGGATGTAAAAGCTGAAGAGGATTCTGCTAGCGATTGGGGCTCGGATTCAGCTAGGAAATCCGCAGGTAGGGTTGCCACCTGGCCGGTATTTTACCGGCCTTGTCAAAAAAATGATGGCTGATCCCAATGTTGGCTGTTGTCAGCCTGTGTATTATGCAGGCTGATAG
Organism: Xenopus laevis; assembly: GCF_017654675.1. NCBI lineage: Eukaryota > Metazoa > Chordata > Amphibia > Anura > Pipidae > Xenopus > Xenopus laevis. The sequence goes on along the minus strand of NC_054388.1, from coordinate 41,299,044 downwards.
AAGCAGATCTGCTTAGTGCCCCTGCTCAATTGATTTCAGCCTGTGTGCAGTCACACATAGCGGAGCTGAAGCTGAGGTCAGTGTATGACCACAAACAGGCTGGTCTGATTCAAATCAGTGGTGCAAGGGCACTGAGTAGATCTGCTTCTCTCAGTCAGACTAAAGCTGGCCATAGACAAAAAAGATCCGATGGTATGAATCCTTTTACGATCGGACTTTACCATCTCCCGACCTGCCACTAACCATTCCGATCAAATAAAGTACAAAAGAACAGATCAGCCGATGTTCTGCCCCCTGACAGCAATCGTACGAAAGTTATGTCCGACTAAAGCTAGTGACAGTCTCCCTCTGAAAATCGTACGATCGGCAACACATGCAGAGATATTATTGGCAGCCGACAGAAATCTTTTAACCTGTCCGATCGACCAAACGACCGATCTCTGCTGGACAAAAAATGTCGGGACTCTCCACACATGGTCCGAAAATCATATGAATCCTCGATTCGTACGATCAGATCTTTGCGTATATGGCCAGCTTTATGCTTATTTTAGTAGCAAACCAGACAATGTACTCCAAGTGCAGTTTATCAGAAAATGGTTAATCTTTTTGTTTCCCAGATGTCCCTTTGTATTTTAAACCAGCAACACAACATAAAGCCTTCTGTAAACAGAAGGTATTTATTTCCCTTGTGCCATATACATAGCACTGCCTTAAAGGACAAGAAAAGTCTAAAATAGAATAAGGCTAGAAATGCTGTATTTTGTATACTAAACATAAGCATGAACTTACTGCACCACAAAGCCTAATCAAAGAAATGATTTATGCTTTCAAAGTTGGCCACAGGGGCTGTCATCTTGTAACTTTGTTAAACATCTTTGCCTGACCCTGACCCTGCACATGCTCAGTGTGGTCTAGGCTGCTTAGGGATCGTCATAAATAAAGCTGCTTGAATTCTGCATGACTGGTAAGTAAGGCGGGAGCTCCCCCTGCTGTTCATAAGTACGATTGTTTCCCTGCTCAGCAGTTAGGGACCATCTGACAATTCCTATCCACAGCACTAAATGAAGGGAGAATTTCACTGCATACAGTCAGGTTTCTTATAAAAACAGTACACATTTTTTAATTAAATTATATTGGAGATAGGTTTCTTTTTCATTAAAGAAAGTAGAAATTGGATTTTATTTTTTTGCCTTTCCTTGTCCTTTAAGGGCAGAGACACACGCTCAGATTCGGGGAGATTTAGTCACCCGGCGATAAATCACCTCTTCTTTGGGGGGGGGACTAATCTCCCCGGCTAGAATCTAAATCGCTGGTGTGATGGCACTCGGAGAGCTTGGTTTTCCAAATTTACCCGGTTTCCTCATGAGGCACCTTCGGGCGACTTTGGAAAACGAAGCACACCGATTGCCATTCTGCCGGCGATTTACATTCTAGCCGGTGGGAGGCAGCTTATTGGTAGGTAGGACTTGTGGAGAAGTGAAGCAGAGAACCTAGCCTGGTTAGCGTGAGACTGGATAAAAGTAGCCAAAAAGCCATTCACGTGCAGCTATGTTGCATGTCTTGCACCTGAAGGGCTTTTTTGGCTCCTTTTAGCCCGTCTCACCCTACTCAGGCTAGGTTCTTTGTTCCCCAAACCAGCAATGCTAATCTTTATAGGACGTTGGCCCCCACTGAGAGTATTGGTTGGGGAATCTGTGGGTTTTTTAACCCTGTCAATGCCAGATGCCACACTTTAAATAATTCTTAACTGAGAATATCCTTTCTACCATACCATGAACTGACTACGTAATTGCTCTGTTTACTCTGGGAGTTCTCTAAAGGACTAAGGATTTTAGGAGAGTTACTTATTCTCATATGTAGCCTTACAGTTAAAAGCAGCAAGCCTTCTAGTGCTTGAGCCTTCAGCCGTACAGCATCAGTTCAATAGAAGAGATGCCCTATACATAAATTAAGACCGGTATTGGGGCATTGTGGGATTGTAGTTTAGCAGATAGAGGCTAGCATGTAGATAAACCATGATTTAGGAACATCCCATCCAAATCCCAGCAATGATGAGTGGCTGCTATGTATGGTTTTGCCAGAGATAGCTTTGATCAGTTGGATAGTAACGGGTCTTACATTTTGCAGGCTGGGGAGATTTGCCTCCTGTTAACTCAAAGACTGAAGCCTCCTGGGGAGAGCCCCCATCCCCGTCTGCTGCTGTTGACAATGGCACTTCGGCATGGGGGAAGCCCTCCAACAGCACTTCAGGGTGGGGGGATGGCTCTGTGGAATCTCCTGGAACATATGGAAGGACATGTGCTGCTGCTGCCCCCCCCTTGCTGTGCAAACCAGGTGTGGAACCCAGGTTAAATCAAAGAGTGAACCAGAATTTAGTTTAGAAAGCCCCGCTGTTCAGTTGCTACACAGAGGTTATTTTAGGATTGTATATTAATGCCAGGTTAATGGAGACCCTTGTTTGGAAAATGTCTTCATTGCTTAGAAATCCACCATCTTTTCTTTTCACTTGCAGCTCCCAAATCTATGCAAGATGGCTGGGGTAGTAATGGAGAGGAGGCTGGCCTCGCTAGCCAGTGGGAAGAAGATGACGGAGACATGTGGAATAATGCTGCTTCTCAAGACAGTAATTCTCCCTGCAACTCCTGGGGCAATGGCCCCAAAAAAGGACTTTCAAAGGTAACCGGAACATTCATATAAAAGCTGACATGATATCAGCAGCGAATCTACCTTCAAATACCATACTGATGGTGGCAATATTTAACGTTTATACTGTTTGGCCTGGTACCTGCATAATAAAGATTTGTTTTTCCTTCTTTTTTTGTTTTGTTTTTTTAACAACCCCCCCGATGAGATTTCTCTTCCTAAGAAAAATAATTAAGGTGCCTTTTGCCAAAGAAATACTCTGGCACCTGTCCCAACCTCTGCTTTGTTCCAAGCATTCATAATTGTGTATCTGCTGTTATTTGCATAGGTCATAAAGACTCCAAGCAAGTCCGACGAGGTCTGGATCATGTCCCGACTGACTAAACAGCTCACTGATATGGGCTTCCCGGTTAGTGTCTGCATGAACTGATCCTAATACAGAGCATACTATATCTGTCTGAGTGTTATTTCATATACTTTTCGAACTGTGGAAATGTTCATAATAAAGCAGGCTGGGTTTAGGGGAAGAGCCTGTAACTCTGTTGAACATTGTGTATGGTAAGGTTAGATGGTGTCATGGGAAAGGGCTGTAAATGGGTATTTTGCCCCACTTCTATTATGACAGTCCTGCGGGTTGTTTTTTTCCATGTGGATATCAAAGCCAGTTATCATTACACTATCATTACACTTTTGAGCTATAGTTCTGTCTAGTGGTTGGCTGAAGTTGTAGTTAAGAAGACCTTTAGGGGCCAAAACTGAATACCCATCTCCCTCTCTACAGAAAGATCCTGCTGAAGAGGCCTTGAAAAGTAACAATATGAATCTTGACCAGGCCATGAGTAAGTATACCAATCACTACTCTAGAGTATGTGCCAACAATTCCACATTGTACAGTCATATGAAAACATTTGGGAACCCCTCTTAATTCTTTGGAGTTTTGTTTATCATTGGCTGAGTTTTCAAAGTAGCAACTTCCATTAAATATATAACATGCCTTATGAAAACAGTATTATTTCAGCAGTGACATATAGTTTATTGGATTAACAGAAAATATGCAATATGCATCATAACAAAATTAGACAGGTGCATACATTTGGGCACCCCAACAGAGATATTACATCAATACTTAGTTGAGCCTCTTTTTGCAAATATAACAGCCTCTAGATGCCTCCTATAGCCTTTGATGAGTGTCTGGATTCTGGATGGTGGTATTTTTGACCATTCGTCCATACAAAATCTCTCTAGTTCAGTTAAATTTAATGGCTGCCGAGCATGGACAGCCTGCTTCAAATCATCCCATAGATTTTCGATGATATTCAAGTCGGCCATTCCAGAATATTGTACTTCTCCCTCTGCTTAAATGCCTTTGTAGTTTTCCAAGTGTGTTAAGCAATATATTTTGGCTTTTTCACAGGTGCTCTCCTGGAAAAGAAGGTGGAAATGGACAAACGTGGATTAGTATTGGCAGACTATAATGTGATGATCTCCAAGCACCTGAGCTGCCGCCAGCCACCAATCTCCAAAGAGTCTTCCATGGACCGCCCCACTTTCCTTGACAAGGTAACAACTGTTGTCGAGTTTTTTTTTTTTTGTTAACCAATGGGCACAATAATATTGCCAAAATGTGGCAGCAACCAGAATAGCTGGTGATGACCAACTAGCTGGCAATGATATGTAACCGTCTGAAAGGCATATGCAACATTGTCACCAGTTATCAGCAGCTATTGATTGGCTGTAGGTACAATCCATCAGTATAGAATGCTTGTAAAGGTAATTATTTTCCAGAATGCTGGAGACCTTGGGTTTTCCGAATATTGTATCTTTAATATAGCTTAATTTAATAGCTTAATATCTATTCAGCCGCTGTCCACTGCCCTGCAGAAACTGGGTTGTGAGGGTCTAGTGAAGGATGAGTCTTATATTGACAGAACAGCTGAGTTCGAGCGGCAGACATATGAACCATGTGCTTGTCTCTGCTTAAATGTCAGCAAAGCTTTTAACCCCTTACCTGCATTGGCTTGTGTTGGATTCATGAGGGATACAGAATTTGATAATGCCCTATCCTTGCTTATATTCTATTCGTTGGCACTGATCTGATTTTGTGGAGACTGAACTTTGTACACTAACGGTTTTCCTTCCTCTCTCACACATCTTTCCACATGCTTCTTTGTGTCTTCTCTTTGGAACCTTGCCTGCAGCTGACCATCTCCCTTTCCAATCAGGATGGCGGCCTAGCGGAAGAGCCCATTTCTTCACCATTTTTGCCTTCACCAAGCCTGAAACTCCCCCATCCAAACAGTGCACTCCCTAATCAGGCCCTGGGTGCCATGACAGCAGGGCTTAGCATGCATAACTTGAATTCCACTAGACAGGTGAGGAAGGTTGAGGTGCTTGTTTAAGAAGGGGTACCAACCTACTTTAGTAAATGGGAAGCCATCGAAATGCAGGGACCTAATGCTAAGTTTATATCAGTCACTGGCTGAATTAGAAGCAATACTAAGTTTTGACCTTCAGTGCAACAGTCACTGGAGCATCAGTGTATGCTTTATTTTTGCTTTAATCATTTTTTCTTGCAGTTTTCAAGGTAGTGTAAATCATTTTTCCTGCATTGTCACCATGCTTATCTTCTCAATTTCAAAAACTCTTTGCCATTATGGCTTTAAGTATGTAGTGGTAATGCTCATTGTCTGCATCTCTGTACAGATGCAGAGTGGCAATCTGAGTATGTTTGGCAATAGTGGAGCAACACAAGCCAGGTCCATGCAGCAGCAACAGCAGCCACCAGTGCAACCTCTCAACTCATCCCAGCCTAGTCTTCGTGCTCAAGTGCCTCAGTTCTTATCCCCTCAGGTGTGTAACTTGTCACGTTCACGTAGGCTTCTGTACTAAAATGCATGCATTGGTTTGCTCAGGTATTCCATTGTTATGAGTGGCCCAAAGCATTAAATTCTCTGAAGTGCAAAGTACACACATGTCTAACTCTGAGATTTACAGAAGATAAGATTGTTTGGTTTACATGGACGTAGAGAATTTGACTTTAGAAGCCTTAAAGGGATTCATTCTGTCATGATTTTTATGGTGTAGTTTTTATTTCTAAATTACACTGTTTACACTGCAAATAATTCACTCTACAATATAAAATTTAATTCCCGAACCAGCAAGTGTATTTTTTTTAGTTGTAATATTTGTATGTAGACAGCCATCTCAGGTCATTTTGCCTGGTCATGTGCTTTGTAGGAAGAGCCAGCACTTTAGGATGGAACTGCTTTCTGGCAGGCTGTTGCTTCTCCTACTCAATGTAACTGAATGTGTCGCAGTGGGACCTGGATTTTACTATTGAGTGCTGTTCTTAGATCTACCAGGCAGCTGTTATAGTGTGTTAGGGAGCTGCTATCTGGTTACCTTCCCATTGTTCTTTTGTTAGGCTGCTGGGGGAGGGGTGATCTCAAACTTGCAGTGCAGCAGTAAAGAATGACTGACGTTTATCAGAGCACAAGTCACATGACTGGGGGAAGCTGGGAAACTGACAATATGTCTAGCCCCATGTCAGATTTTAAAATTAAATATTAAAAAAATCTGTTTGTTCTTTTGAGAAACTGATTTCAGTGCAGAAGTCTGCTGGAGCAGCACTATTAACTGATGCGTTTTGGGGGAAAAAAAACATTTTTTCCCATGACAGTATTCCTTTAATGCAGGGGTCCCCAACCTTTACTTGTGAGCCACATTCAAATGTAAAAAGAGTTGTGGAGCAACACAAGCATGAAAAAGTCCCTTGTGGTGCCAAATAAGGGCTGCGATTGACTAGAGCCTTCAAGAGGCTCTACTTGGCACTATACTTAGTTTTAATGTAATTAAAACTTGCCTCCAATCCTGGAATTCAAAAATAAACACCTGCTTTGAGGACCCTGAGAGCAACATCCAAAGGGTTGGAGAGCAACATGTTGCTCACAAGCTACTAATTGCCAATAATGTATATAAAATACACCAACCAGCAGGAACTGCCTTGTCCCATATTTTCCTTCATATTGCGATTGTATTGTTCTGAAGTAGAAAAAAAGAGCAGGCATGTGCCATATTTGAGACATACATAGCTTGATCTTTATCTACAAGCCTCAGTGTTGCAGTTGTAATAACCTGTTGTGGTTGCTCTTATCATTTTAGGTTCAAGCACAGCTTTTGCAGTTTGCAGCAAAAAACATTGGTCTCAACCCTGCACTATTAACTTCGCCAATTAATCCTCAGCATATGACCATGTTGAACCAGCTCTATCAGCTGCAGCTGGTAAGTAACAACTAGCAACTGCACTAAAGATTCAAGGCAATTAAAGGAGGTGTTACACAGCCAGAACAGCACTTCTGAGCTGCTTAAACACGCACCCAACCTGGTTGTGGTAGTTAGTAGAGCGTTAGATATTCATTGATACTCCTGAACTGCCAATGAAACAGAATAAGTAATCCTGTTGTCCTCCATAAAGTCTAATGCTATGTCAGGGACTGCGGCAACTTCTGTTTAGTGCTCCTCTGTCTTTGAACATTTTCCCCGGGGTAACCTGTCCCTTATTCTACCTGCAGGCGTATCAGCGTTTACAACTCCAGCAGCAGATGTTACAGGCTCAGCGCAATGTTTCCGGACCCATGAGACAACAGGAGCAGCAAGTAGGGGAAATGAGTTTAACATTGCTTTTCACTATGTCATTGAATGTTAAAAGGCATCAGAAAGCCTTCTTCCATCCCAGCTTAGCGCCCCCCACCCCAACATCAGAAAACTGCACACTGCGAAAACCTTTCTTGTAAACGATGTTATTGCTGGTAAAGGTGGCTGTAAATGCTCATACATCAACCTTGGGCAACTGTAGCCATATTGAGGAAGAATGGAAGCATGCAGGGAGTTATAGCTCGGTAACATCTGTAAAATCACATTCTCCTAACCCTCATGTAGGGAAGGAACAAGAACAGTAGATTAACAGACAAGCTTCAATATAATCTGAAACAATGTTTTTCATATTTTTCATATTTTCATATTTCATATATTGAAACTGCTTATCAGTCAGTAGTTCACAGGGGCCCTTATACCTCCTGGGTCAGAGCCTTCTTCCTCGATAATTACGTCCCTGCACAAGAGGTAGACACAACGCACTGTTCTTATGTATTTGCATTTCTGCTTGTCTTATGTTGCATTTATCCCCCTATTGCTTCCATATGTCGTGTTTTGTGCCTTTTGCAGGTGGCGCGCACAATCAATAACATGCAGCAGCAGATACAACAGCATCAACGGCAACTGGCCCAGGCACTGCTTATAAAGCAGCAGCAGCCTCCCCCTCCACATGCTCCTTTGCACCCACCAGCAGGCAAGTCTACGCTGGACATTTTCTCATCCCATAACCCGGCCCCCGGCCTGTCTGACCTTCACACCAAAGAGCAGCAGTCTTCACCCAGCACCTTCCCCCCATACCCACTTGGTGAGAGTGCAGCATGAGTATATACATGTTCTGGGAGAAATTACACACAAGTTTGATGAGTGAAAGCGTTTGTGAAGAACTTTCATTTACGGGCCTTTTCCTGTACAGTTTTCCATGGAATACTGGGGCTTCAGGAATGGCAGCGTGTAAAGAATCACAGTGGCTGCACCTCCGTAACAATTTGCAGACAAGTTATCCGGTTGAAACAGCATTTTAATGAATCACACATGACTGCAATGGGGGCTTCAAAAGCATTGACAGCAGTTTAACTCACTGCTCCTTTATACTCCTAACCATTTATTAAATGTGGGGATGATCATATCTGGTGTGGGAGCATCTTTGCAAATTTAACAAACAATATTTGCTCACAAAGTCAAGAACTTTAACAAATCTGGATAGCAGCGTCTTTTGACTGAATGTCCGACTTGATACACCAGCCTAGTTATGCGAAGCCAAATATCACATTATAGAGACATACAAACCTGTTGAAGTTCATCAGTATGATATATAGAATTGCCTTTTTCAGTGTAAAACTGCCTCTACTCACTCTCCAGTGCAATTATTTAGCATGGGGTGAGGAGGGAGGGTAAAATTAATTTGTTTTGAGTTAAGGAATAGTTAGTGAAGCTTTTCACACCTCCTTTGCACAAAGTTTTAAAAACAAGAGCATCTATAGGCATAGCAAAATCACTGTTCCCATGATTCTAATTTAAGCCTACCAATAACCCCTCATCTCTCTGCAGTGGCTGGAATGAACCCGGGCATGAATGTAAACAACTTGGACATGGCAGGCAGCTTGTCTGTGAAGGATTCATCTCAGTCCCAGTCTCGCCTGCCACAATGGACTCACCCCAATGCCATGGACAGCCTGACAAATGCTGCTTCTCCCCTTGACCCCACCCCTGGCAAGCCTGGTAAGTCAGATGTAAAACTGCATCATGCTTGAATACGTTCATACATTTATGACACGTATAAATGTATGACCGTATTCAAGCATGTTCAAGGTGTTTGCCAGCCTCTTTGCAAGCTTTGAGGGATAAGGTCGCTTAGGCACTTAAACAATTGTTCACTGCTACCCATAAAATAAACTGTAATGTCCCCTAAGCCTAATTATCTATATTTCACTCCTTATATGGCTCTACTTAGCCTAATGTGCCATTTAAAACATACCATAAGATGCACAATTCTCTAGTAGGCATAGCTGAAAGTTTTCAAAGGAGACGGAGCATTTGTCCTGCTTACAGTGGGGCGTCTGAAGTCCTAGACTCCGTTTTTCCTCACTAAATGCTTATTGACTATGAAAAGAAACCATCTAATTGGCTATACGTCATGTACTGTTCATATCAAATATGATTGAAACTGCACAAATATGAATAACAAAGCAGCCTTGTTATTTTGCCCCAAACAGATCAAGATAAAGCTAAGTTAATGTCTCTTGTTTTTCTCGGAAGCGCAGCTATGTGCAATAACTGAAACACAACTAAAATAAATTAGACACCCGCCACTTCCTCCACCAGCGTGTACAGCAGAAGATTTTGTCTGGTGCATAAAAGCAACTTATTTTACAAATCACTCGGCTGGGCTCACCCCTCCCCAGCATATTTATCAAAACGCATAATTCCTCTGTATCCAAGCAATCACTAATACAAATGGCTTGGTGTACTCCCACCTCCGTTCCTCCCTCCCTCAGACTGTATCTCGGAGACATTTACACTGTGTCTGCATCGGCTTGCATTAGAGGAAATTTAGCAGATGTAATATAAATCTGCCCTCCTGTAATAAAGAAAAAATTGTGTGCGGATACAGTACTAAAGTTTAAAAGTGCTAACCGTGGCAGGAATAGGTCAACCAATTGGAGGAAACATGCAAATTAGGAGATTAGATGCAGACATGCACAGTAAAATTTGAAACTCCTACTGCCAGTACTCCGCATTACGCTGAGTTTAAATGCGCTGACGCAACCCTCTTACAAAAGGGATCGGCGACCCCCTCCCATGATACCTCAACTAACTCCTGCCATAGAAAGAAATGCTAACTTCCCAGGTAAATATCTCAAAAATTATTTTTTAAACAAATACATTGCAAATTTCCTTAAAATGACAAAATCTGCTCTAATAACTGATTTTTTGTGAAGCTGAACTACTATGAATATGAGCAGAATCCAGTCATTATGTATGTGGTCTAGTCAATAGCTTTTAATTTGGAGAGGCTGACTAATATAGGCACTGCATTGTTTTAGTATAGTTACCCATTGTTTCCAGATCTTTATTGCTTGCTGTAACCTCACCAGTGCTAATTAGTCTGTTTGTAAATCAAACCCACTGCTTGTCTTACTGCTATTACACATTACTGACATAACATTCCAACAGCAACAGTGTTACAGAAATAATTTTACTAAGCTGCTTCAGATGCATGCAAAAAAATAATTAATCTTTAGGTTGCAGAGCTTTTCCAGATAATAAAAGGGAGACATTCAGTGGGGTTCTTCGCTTGGCTCGTCTCATGCATTTAACTGCAGACTAACGGCATTTGTCACAGTTCAGCGACTTCCGCTTAGATTAAAACCTTGACATCTGTCATTTGTGGAACCTCCAGGTGACTTTACCAAACAACTTGACATTTCTAAAAACTAGAATTATGTGCTTGCAGGAAACCATTCATGAACTCAACTCAAAAAAATATTGTTTGTGGTTTGGTTTAAAAAAAAATTAAAAAAGTTTTTTTACAGTTGTTGCTGTTCTGTCCTATAGTAGTTTGCTGTGAAGTAGTTAAGTAATGCTTGTATCTGCCTTTTCATGCAATGTCCACCATGATGAGTATATGCCATTTCTTCTTCTTGTTTGAAGTTTTAATGACTTGAATTAGACATCCTTTTAAATAGTTCTTTCTGTCACAGGTGCCCTTCCTGGTGGTCTGAACATTGGTCCTCCTGGAAAGTCCTCTCTAGATGACTCCTACAGTCGGTACGATCTCCTTTCTAACAGTGATTCACCAACTAGCCCTCCTGTACCCGTTTCTGACAGTTGGTCACGTGCCAAATCTGAGAATGAAAAAATCTCCAATGGATCCAGCATCAACTGGCCTCCTGGTAAGTGTGTTTAGGTGGTATCATTTTTGATGTAATATATATATATATATATATTCCTGAAGACGGCTCACGTTTAGGAGCCGAAACGTTGATTAAATTCACTTTTTTTTCTTCACAAGACCTTTGACTGTGGACTCCTTTTATTTATATATATATATATATATATATATATATATATATATATATATACACACATACATATATGAGACAGCAAAGGCTCATCAGTGTTTTATACCTCCTTAGAATTTCATCCTGGAGTACCCTGGAAAGGACTGCAGAATATCGACCCAGAAAATGATCCTGATGTGACTCCTGGGAGCGTTCCTACAGGCCCTACCATCAACACCACCATCCAGGATGTCAATCGCTATCTGCTCAAGAGTGGAGGTAATGGAAATGCTTGTATTAAATTCACCCCACTTGGTAATGCCCTTAAACTGCCTTTATTTATTTTTTGCTTTTACCTTACTTATGTATTTATATCTTTATGAAGAAATGCATAAATATAGATAGATAGATAGATAGATAGATGTGTGTGTATATTTATGTATTTCTTCATAAAGTTATACATACATAAGTAAGGTAAAAGCAAAAAATATAAAGGCAGTATATATATATATATATATATATATATATATATATATATATATATATATATATATATATATATATATATATATATATATATATATATATATATATATATATATATATATATATATATATATATATATATATAAAACACCAGCACCAACCAGCATTATTCAAATATATAAATACATCTGCTTTATAATGTTTTGAAAATTATTTATATACATTGGGTTAATATGAAGATTTATAAATGGGGTTGTGAAAGGTATTTATATTTCTCTGTTCTCAGGGGGGACACAGGGACCCTATGGGGTATAAGCTCCTCCCTCCAGGCGGGAGGTCACTTAGTCTTTTTCTAAAAAAGGAATAAAGGGGCGTGCCAGATGTGGCTTTACCCCTATACTGTACCCATTCCCATTAGTTTTAAGTGTCCTGCTTCCAGGAAGGTGGATAGCTCATCCTCAGAGATAACTACTTCTACGGTCAGTTTTAGCACTGACACCCGGTTGACACCAGGGACAGGGCTACCTGTCCTACTTAAGTTAGCCCCCTACGCTGGATAAAACCCACCGAGGTCAAACCCATGGCCGACGGCTACACAGACCAACCAGGCTCTACCTGCAAGCCCACGGTCTAACAGAAGGTCTGTCTGGTGGAGTTGATACGTGAGTATGCGCATGCCAAACTGCTGCATACATCCCGCGCCCCTCTGAACCACCAAACTGTGGACGAGCAATAACGCAGAGCTGTTGCGCTCTCTGCTACAGTACCACCCCCCTTCCCCACTGGGGTGAACGAACCCCTGCCTCAGCAGCCGCAACGACCTGCCGGTTCTCTGGCCTTCCCTCGTGCGTGAGGGCAGGGGGACCGGTGGTATCACTGTGGCGGCCACAGGGAAGGAACTCACGTACACGTCACTTCCACCCCTATCTCCCGCGTGCCCGGTAGTGCAGGGGGAGCTGTGTCAGCGCTCACATTCGTGCTCTTCGGGGGGACAATTCCCCAGGGCAGGGGGTAAGGCCCCAGTGGCAGCACAGTTAACCTACCTCGCCTGCACCAAATGCCAAAGCCTCTCTACAGGGACTCCCAGCTCTCACAGATTCCCTAGGCAAGGCAATAGCCAAGCTTGGACATTGCACCAGCGGCAAACACAAGGAGGGTAACAGGGTTGACTTTGGTCCACGTATCCTATCTGATGCTTCCTCGGCCGAACTGGAGAGATCTGAATTAGAGGGTGAACTCCCGCCTTCCAGAGATTCTGTATAGGAAGGGGAAGTGGAGGAGAAAAAAGAACGCTATACACATCACAACATCAGTGGGATCATCAAAGGGGTCACAGACGTACTCAAAATTTCCCAAACTTCAGACCAACCTTCAGAGTCAGCAGGATTGTTTAAGAGACAACACAAATCTTCCGTCACCTTTCCAGCCCATGACCAACTCCTCAGCATAATACAAGACGAGTGGAACACTCCGGAAAGAAAATTCCAAGCTACTCGTAAATTCTCCTATCCATTCCCTAAGGAATTGGTGGACAAATGGAGCAAACCCCCCCCCCTTTGGATGCTCCAGTATCCAGACTGTCCAAGTCCACGACACTACCGGCTAACACAGGGACTAAAAGAACAGGTCATTGCAACCATGTTGAAGGCACGCAAACCGGCGTCCTCCAAACCCTTCTACAGAGTGTGGCTTTCCTACTGGAAATGGTCTGCAGAGCTAAGCGTACCATTCCAATACCTACACATGCCCAGAGTTCTTTCCTTTCTGCAGCGGAGTCTTCAGCTAGGCCTCAAACTCAGCTCTCTCAAAGTGCAAATATCTGTTTTGTTGATCCTCTTCCAATCATGACTGGCACTCAACTACTCCATCCGCACATTCCTTCAGGGGGTAGTGCATGTGGCTCCCCCCTTTCATTCACCCGTACCGGGCTGGGACCTTAACCTTGTACTTGAGGTACTTCTCGAACCGCCATTCGAACCTTTCGATTCCATCTCTGACACATGGATCACATGGAAGGTAGTATTCCTGATGGCAATATCCTCAGCCAGGAGAGTTTCAGAATTGGGAGCCCTGTCCGTCGACCCAGCATTTTTGATCTTCCACAGTGATAAAGCAGTACTACGTACAATTCCTTTCTACCCCAGGTGGTGTCTTCTTTTCATGTGAACCAAGAAATTGTTGTTCCATTCTTGTGTCTAGATCCCAAGACTTCAGGAGAGGAGACTTCATTGTCTTGACGTGGTTCGAGCCCTGAACCACTATCTGGAGCGAACCATATCCTTTTGTCGATCCCAATCACTTTTCATAATACCATCTGGACCATGAAGGGGTCAGTCAGCATCCAAGATGTCACTATCACGGTGGATCCGGCAGACCATTAGGCAAGCTTACATCTCAAAAGGAAAACCTCCTCCAGAAGGCCTCAGAGCACACTCTCGAGGGCAATGGGAGCTTCCTGGGCGTGGTGTAAATCCGCCTCATTGGAATAGATCTGCAGAGCGGCGACCTGGTCCTCGGGTCATACCTTCACCAAATTGTATCACCTAGAGACTTTCGCTTGTGCTGAGGTCTCATTTGGCTGCAAAGTGCTGCACGTAGTGTTGCACTAAGCTCTCAGGCTTATCTAGTGGCCCACTCTGCTGTTACTGGGGCTGCTTTTTTAAGTGCCCATTGGTTCCCTGTGTCCCAATGAGACAACAGAGAAAATAGAATTTTTTTACTCACATTAAATCCATTTCTTTGTATTCGATAGGGGGACACAGGGCTTCCCACCCTTAGCTGATAGGACCCGTTGGTCCCGAAATGGGAACGGTTTTGCAGACTATATCTTATGCTTATTGTTGCCAGTTTCCTGTTATTAATTTCTTTGGTACAAACTGATTGGAATGGGTACAGTATAGGGGTAAAGCCACATCTGGCACACCCTTTAATTCGTTTTTTGGAAAAAGACTAAGTGTCCTGCCTCCTGGACGGTGGAGCATATACTCCATAGGGTCCCTGTGTCCCCCTATCGACTACAGAGAAATGGATTTAACGGTGAGTACAAAAGTCCTATTATTTGAATAATGCTGGTTGATTTCCAGCCAAACAGGAGTTAATTTTACACGTGATGTCACTGGCACGTTCACACCATGTGAGTGGATGATATTTAAGAGTGAATCTTCTATGTATATGCACCTTGAAAAAGGTCCCAGTGGGGACCGAAACATCTGTTGTACATATTATGCAATAATACATTGATTTAATCAATACAGAAAGGCACTTGGTGCTGGTGTTTTCTTTTAACGCATGCACAGTTGTTACGAAGCGGAAGACTGCTCCAACTGTGCATGCACCAATACAGCGTTCACTTTCTGAAAAATGCCAAACAGTACATTATATTTTCATTACTTTAAGACGCTTTAATTTCTTGGTGTTACTATTCCTTTAAGATTGATTGCAGGAGAGAGGGGTGGGAATCAGGGATACCAGTTAGTAGAAGTTGCAGTAGTCTAAACAGGATAGAATAGGGGCATGGATTAGTGTTTAGGTATTTAATATTGGAAGAAAGGGCAATAAAATTAATATGATTAGAGAAGGAGAGAGACTAGTTAAAGCTGGCTGAATGTGCCACTTTTGTTGTTCCAGGTAAACTGTCTGATATCAAGTCCACGTGGTCATCCAGCCCCATATCCCACACTCAAGCGTCGCTGTCTCGTGAGCTTTGGAAAGTACCAAGAAACACTACAGCCCCATCCAGACCTCCTCCCGGACTGACAAATGCCAAACCCTCCTCTGCCTGGGGTTCAAACCAACTGGGCTGGACAAGCTCCTATTCCTCTGGTATAAACCAACTCAGCAACATTCTACCTCATTTAATTGCCTTACCCTTGTACTTGGAATATTGCTTTGGAATATATATTGTATTGGAATTTTTTTTTTTTTTATTCCTTACAGGTTCCACTTGGAGTACTGACAGCTCAGGAAGAACCAGCAGCTGGCTGGTCTTACGCAACTTAACCCCACAGGTACAGCAAGTATGCAATACATTGTGTACTATAGGTACTTAATTCCAGTGCTATCCTCGTATTAACAGATTAGACAAGGAAAGCCAGGGATAATAGCAACTTGTTCCAATGCTACAACACAAACATCCAAATATCCTCATATGCCTTCTATCTAAGTAGAGCAGTTATTATCTGGTGATCCTCTTAGAGTGCTGTGAGTTGTAGTTCAGTAACAGCTGCATAGCCAAAGGTTAAAGATCACATAAATAGAAGCCAAAATAGATTGTGCTAGAGTTCTCATAGTATTCTAGATCAAGGGGGCATCACTAATAATTGCATCTATAAGCACAATAGAAGATAACACAAGACAGTGTTAATCATCTAATAACTGGGTAATACAAAGAGCTTCAGGGAAATTCATAATACAAAAATGTCTCTGCTCCAGTAGCTGAATGTCTGATGTACCATCTAACATATTCAGAATCAATATTACTTACTGTCTTTTGCTATAATTTATTATACTGTATATCTCTGGCTTCCATGCTTATAGCAGGGGTGGAATTTCAAGGTCAGGTGCACTGAGAAGAGAAAGCTTTTTTTATTCCTCTAGCTATCTTTGTCTTATTGCAGCATCTCACACAAGATTTCACTGTAAAAGAATAGAGTATGCAGTTGTGGCTTAGTCTGCACTAACCGTGGTTACTTTCCCTTCCGGTCTCTTCCCACAGATTGATGGCTGTACCCTTAGGACACTGTGTCTGCAGCACGGCCCTCTGATAACATTCCATCTGAACCTCACTCAAGGCAATGCTGTGGTCAGATACAGCTCCAAGGAAGAAGCCGCCAAAGCTCAGAAGTCACTTCATATGTAAGTACCTCTATTGAGATGAGATTTTTGGGGGGCAAAATAATTTCAGGTTCACCCTTTTTCAAAACCCTGGTTGGTTTATGGAAAGTATTTGCACAGTTGTTGCTCTGACTGCTGTAGAAGTAATCTAAAGTTTTCATAAACTAAGGAGCACAGATAAGGACACACATGCTGAAGGGTCAGGGTACACACAGTTCTTTAAGGGATTCTGTCATGATTTTTATGATGTTTTTATTTCTAAATTACACTGTTTACATTGCAAATAATTCACTCTACAATATAATTTTTTATTCCTGAACCAGCAAGTGTATTTTTTTTAAGTTGTAATATTGGTATGTAGGCGCCATCTTAGTTCATTTTGCCTGGTCATGTGCTTTCAGAAAGAGCCAGCACTTTAGGATGGAACTGCTTTCTGGCAGGCTGTTGTTGCTCCTACTCAATGTAACTGAATGTGTCGCAGTGGGACCTGGATTTTACTATTGAGTGTTGTTCTTAGATCTACCAGGCAGCTGTTATCTTGTGTTAGGGAGCTGTTATCTGGTTACCTTCCCATTGTTCTTTTGTTAGGCTGCTGGGGGGGGAAGGGAGGGGGTGATATCACTCCAACTTCTAGAACAGCAGTAAAGTAAAGAGAGACTGAAGTTTATCAGAGCAGAAGTCACATGACTGAGGGCAGCTGGGAAACTGACAATATGTCTAGCCCTATGTCAGATTTCAAAATTAAATATAAAAAAAAATCAGTTTGCTCTTTTGAGAAACGGATTTCAGTGCTAAATTCTGCTGAAGCAGCACTATTAAATGATGTGTTTAGTGATAGTATCCCTTTCAAATAGGGCCAGCTGCCCTAGGCCCTGAAGTTTAAAGGTGGCCATACACAGGCAGATAAAGCTGCCGATATCGGACCTTTAGACCAATTCAGCAATTTATCCGACGGGTCTTCCCCATAAATATTGTGTTGAGGTTTATCATGTCAAAAGGTTTAATTTTTCTGCCGACCGACCCGTCGGAGCTCATTGCTCCTCGTTGTAGTCCGATCGTTATCAGTCCGAATGTTTGGATTACCTAGATATAGCCCTGCCGTTGGTGGGCATATCGGTGAAAGATCCGCTCGTTTGGCGATATCACAAGACGAGTGGATCTCTTCATGTATGGCCAGCTTTACAGTAAAAAGCAGTCACTTTATTGATGATAATTTTGAGTGAATGAGTATACTCCTTGAATATAGTGGCCCCACACTTGGTAGCTAGCCAACCACTAAGTACCTCACTGCTTAAGATGGCAATGCTGTATATGCCAGTATATTGAGGCCTCTTGCTAAAAACCAACAACCACTGCTTAAATACTTCTATAACTCACACTTTAGGCTATGGGCACAGAGACTGTTGGCTCCGGCGGTTGTCAGCTTGCATATTTTTGCAGGCTGAGAGAGGCAGATCTGGTCAATGCCCCTGCTCCATTGAGCAGCTGAAGCTTATGTCAATATTTGGACTGACTTCAGACTGATCGGATTCAAATCAATGCAGCAGGGGCACTGAGCAGAAATACGCAGGCCGACAACAGGCAGAACCAACAGCCTGTGT